>NC_142460.1:62866809-63169839 GCF_049115385.1 Moschus berezovskii
TGTTGTTCCTTGTCCAGTTCTAACTGTTGCTTCCTGACCTGCATACAGGTTTCTCAAGAGGCAGGTCAGGTGGTCTGGGATTCCCATCTCTTTCAGAATGTTCCACAGTTTATTGTGATGCACACAGTGTAAGGCTTTGGCATAGTCAATGAAGCAGAAATAGATGTTTTTTTTGGATCTCTCTTGCCTTTTCCATGATCCAGTGGATGTTGGCAATTTGATCTCTGGTGCCTCTGCCTTTTTTAAAACCAGCTTGAACATCTTGGAAGTGCATGGTTCACGTATTGCTGAAGCCTGACTTGGAGAATTTTGAGCATCACTTTACTAGTGTGTGAGATGAGTGCAATTATGTGGTAGTTTGAGCATTCTTTGATTCTTTGACATTGCCTTTCTTTGGGATTGGAATGAAAACTGACCTTTTCCAGTCCTGTGGCCACTGCTGAGCTTTCCAAATTTGCTGACATATTGAGTGCAGTACTTTCACAGCATCATCTTTAAAATACTTCAAATGAAGTAAGAGTCTTTTACTTGATATCAATTTTGTAGTGAGTTCAGGGGGATCACTTGCCCTGGGATAACTACTGCAAGTCAGTTTACCACTCTAAGTTTCTTTCAAGACAATCACAAGTATCATACAACTAAAGTGATTTAAACCTTCTTCTTTTTATCATGAGTATTATTTCCTGGGGTATATCAGGAGAATTTTTTAAGTTAGACGTTTGGATTAAAATATTTACAATAATCTTATTGTTACATATTTCTGGAGGGTCTCACAAAGTTAGACCAGGTCAGCTTCCAGGTGAGATACATTGGTTATCACCGGAGAAAATTAGTTGCCAGGATTATATGATTTTTGGACCACAATTCTCAAAGAAATCTTATATACAAGCTATTCCTTATGCTGTAATAATATGATGAGAAGGGATGTAAGTCAGCCTCATTTGGTGGTTACAGTTAACAACAGCATCATGATATTTCCATTTATTTTTCAGTATAAAGAAAGACGTTCACTAAATACATAGTCTTTATATCAATCAGAATTATCCAGGATAGTACCAATGGGAAGTACACATATATGAAGACAAATATAGAAATCAATCATATCACTCTCTTTGTAAACCTATATCTACATGTACATATGTATCTAAAGATGTGTATTATTAGATTTGGGTCACCTTATTATGGAGGCTGAGAAGACCTATGATCTGTTATCTGCATGGTAGAGATCCAGGAAAGCTGAGGCAGTTATCAAGTTTGAAATTGAAGAACTGATGGTATACATTCCAGCCCATGTATGAAAACATGAGAACCAATAGCATGGAGGGCAAAATAAGATTCATGTTCTGTCATGAATCAGATTCAGTCCACCTTCCTTTGCCTTTCTGCTCCATACAGGCCCAGAATGGATGAGATGACACTGAGATACAAAGGGTGTTGTAATCCACTTTACTAAGTCTACTAAGTCAACAGTAATCTCTTTTAGGAACACACAGACACACACAAAAGTAATGATAACTGGATATCTGGGCAATCTAGACCATGTCAACATGACACAAAATATGAACCACAAGTCCACCTGTTGTCAGCTTAGTTACCACACATAGTTGGTGGTAAAGAATCCGACAGCCAATGCAGGAGACGCAAGAGAAACAGGTATGACCTGCAGGTTGAGAAGATTTTTTGGAGAAAAAATGGCAACCCACAACAAACAACATATGTACACCTGGGGCAGAGTCATGTCAATGTATGGCAAAAGCAATACAATAATGTAAAGTAATTAGCCTCCAATTAAAATAAATAAATTAAAAAATAAATAAATAAAAAAGAACATTCTGAAAGAGATGGGAATACCAGACTACCTGACCTGCTTCCTGAGAAATCTGTATGTAGGTTAAGATGCAACAGTTAGAACTGGACATGGAACAACAGACTGGTTCCAAATTGGGAAAGGAGTACATCAAGGCTGTATATTGTCACTCTGTTTATTTAATTTATATGCAGAATAGATCATGTGAAAAGCCAGGCTGGATGAAGCACAAGCTGGAATCAAGATTACAGGGAGAAATACCAATAATCTCAGATATGCAGATGACACCACCCTACGACAGAAAGCAAAGAGGAACTAAAGAGCCTCTTGATGAAAGTGAAAGAGAAGAGTGAAAAAGCTGGCTTAAAACTCAACATTAAAAAAAAAAAAAACACAAAGATCATGGCATTGGTCCTATCACTTCCTGGCAGAGAGATGGGGAAACAATGGAAACAGTGACAGACTTTATTTTTTGGGACTCCCAAATCACTACAGAAGGTGATTGCAGCCATGAAATTGAAAGACATTTGCTCCTTGGAAGAAAAGCTATGACAAAACTAGACAGCATATTAAAAAGAGGAGACATTATTCTGCCAACAAAGGTCTATATAGTCAAGGTTATGGTTTTTCCAGTGATCATGTATGGATGTGAGGGTTGGACTGTGAAGAAAGCTGAGCACCGAAGAATTGATGCTTTTGAACTGTGGTGTTGGAGAAGACTCTTGAGAGTCCCTATGACTGCAAGGATATCCAACCAGTCCATTCTAAGGAGATCAGTCCTGGGTGTTCATTGGAAGGACTGATGCTAAAGCTGAAACTCCAATACTTTGGCCACCTCATGTGAAGAGTTGACTCATTGGAAACGACTCTGATGCTGGGAGGGATTGGGGGCAGGAGGAGAAGGGGACAACAGAGGATGAGATGATAGGATGGCATCACCCACTCGATGGACATGAATTTGAGCAACCTCTGGGAGTACGTGGTGGATGGGGAAGCCCAGCGTGCTACAGTCCTTGGGGTCACAGAGTCAGACACGACTGAGCAACTGAACTGATATCCCAATATTGACTGCTATGTATAAACCTAATGAAAACCACAAACCAAAAATCATAATAGATATAACACATAAAAAGTAGAAAGAAATACAAGCCATAAGGTTATCAAGTCAGAAGGGAAGAAATCAAAGAAGAAGAAAGCATAGAAAAGAAGTACAAAACAACCTCAGAACAACGAATAAAATGGCAATATGTACATACTATCAATAATTATTTTAAATGTAAAAAGACTAAATGCTTTAATCAAAACATACAGAAAGGCTGAAGGGATGCAAAAACAATACCCATATTTATCCCGCAGATACTCGCTTCAGTTCTAAAGACATACGGAGACTGAAAATGGAGGGATCAAAGTTATCCCATATAAATGGAAATCAAAATAAAGCTAGGGTGAAGTGAAAGTGAAAGTTGCTCAGTTGTGTCTGCCTCTTTGTGAACCCATGGACTATACAGTCCATGGAATTCTCTAGGCCAGATTACTGGAGTGGGTAGCCTTTCCCTTCTCCAGGGGTCTTCCCAACCCAGGGATCAAATCCATTTCTCTCGCACTGCAGGCAGATTCTTTACCAGCTGAGCCACAAGGTAGCAATACTTATATCAAATGAAATAGACTTTAGAACAAGACAGGAACAGGAGACATAGAAATACACTAAATAATGATCAAGGCATCATCCAAGAAGATATGACCATTGTAAATATGTATGTATTCCACATAGAAGCACAATACAGAAAGCAAATATAGATGAACATAAAGGAAGATATTGACAATAACAGAATCATAGTAGGGGACATTAACATTCCACTTATATCAATGGATGGATCATCCACACAGAAAGTCAGCAAAGAAACTGATCTTCAAGGACTCTTTAGATCAAATGGGCTTAATAGATATGTATACAGGACATTTCAGCCCATAACAGCAAAAGCACATTGTTTGAAATGCACATGGAACACTCCCCAGGATACATCACGAATGGCAGCACCCAAAAACAAGCCTTAGGAAATTTAAGAAAATTAAAATCAAATCAAGCATTCTGACCACAATGCTTTAAGACTAGAAATCAATAATGAGGAAAAAAAATCCCTCCAGAAAACACAAACATATGGAAGCTAAATAACACTCTACTAAAACTTCAATGGATCAATGAAGAAATCAAAGAAGAAACTTTTTTAAAGAGGGGGAAAAATGAAACCACAATGATCCTGCAAAGGCAGTTATTAGACGAAAGTTTACAGCAAAACAAGTCCAACTCAGAAATCAGAAAAATATCATTCCTAAGTAAAAAGAAATAAACATACAGGTCAAAGCAGAAATAAATGAAAGAGATTAAAATATAAAAACATAAAATATTAATGAAACTAAGAATGGGTTCTTTGAAAGATAAACAAAACTGTTAAACCTTTAGTCAGACTCATCAAGAGGATCGGAATCAAAAATCAGAAATGGAAAAGAATAAATGACAACCAGCACTACAGAATTTAAAGGATCATAAGAGATTACTATGAACAAACTATATGTCAATAAAATGGACAACCTAGAAGAAAAGGATAAATACCAAGATATGTACAGTCTCCCAAGACAGAACCAGAAAGAAATAGAAAATATGAACTGACCAATTATCAGCAGAGAAACTGAATCAGTAAAATAACAACAACAACAAACAAAACAAAAACTCCCAACAAACAAAAGTCCAAGACAAGACAGCTACACAGGTGAATTCTATTAAACATTTAGAGAAAAGTGAACACCCATCCTTCTCAAAGTATTCTAAAAATTATAGAGGAAGAAAAGCTAAAACTCATTTTACGTTGCCAGGATTATCCTGATATAAAAGCAAGAAATACATATATCACAAGAAATTATAACCCAATATCTATGATGAACACCAAGGCAAAAATCTTCAAATGAATATTAGCAAACCAATTTCAGCAATATATTACAAAGATAGCATGTGATTAGGTGGGTATCACACCAGGTATGCAAAGATGGTTCTGCAAGTCAATCAATGTGATAAAACACAGCAAAAAACTGAAGAATAAAAATCATATGATCATTTCAATTCATGCAGAAAAATCTTTTGAAAAAATTCAACATCAAATAAAGTTGCAAGATACAAAATTAATATACAGAAATCTGATGCATTTCTATGCATTAACAATGAACTATCAGAAACAGATATTAAGGAGACATCTCATTTATAATTAAACTAAAAAATAAAATACTGAGCAATAAACCTACCTATCTGACCTGCCTCTTGAGAAACCTATATGCAGGTCAGGAAGCAACAGTTAGAACTGGACGTGGAACAACAGACCGGATCCAAATAGGAAAAGGAGTACCTCAAGGTTGTATATTGTCACCCTGCTTCAGTTCAGTTCAGTTCAGTTGCACAGTCGTGTCCAACTATCCGCAACCACACGAATCACAGCACGCCAGGCCTCCGTGTCCACCACCAACTCCCAGAGTTCACTCAAACTCATGTCCACAGAGTCGGTGATGCCATCCAGCCATCTCATTCTCTGTCATCCTCTTCTCCTCCCGCCCCCAACCTTTCCCAGCATCAGAGTCTTTTCCAGTGAGGCAACTCGTCGCATGAGGTGGCCAAAGTATTGCAGTTTCAGCTTCAACATCAGTCCTTCCAATGAACACCCAGGATTGATCTCCTTCAGAATGGACTGGTTGGATCTCCTTGCAGTCCAAGGGACTCTCAAGAGTCTTCTCCAACACCACAGTTCAAAAGCATCAATTCTTCGGCGATCAGCTTTCTTCACAGTCCAACTCTCACACCCATACATGACCACGGGAAAAACCATAGCCTTGACTAGACGGACCTTTGTTGGCAAAGTAATGTCTCTGCTTTTTAATATGCTATCAAGGTTGGTTATAACTTTCCTTCCAAGGAGTAAGCGTCTTTTAATTTCCTGGCTGCAATCAGCATCTGCAGTGATCTTGGAGTCCAAAAAAATAAAGTCTGACACTGTTTCCACTGTTTTCCCATCTATTTCCCATGAAGTGATGGGACCAGATGCCTTGATCTTTGTTTTCTGAATGTTGAACTTCAAGCTAACCTTTTTACTCTCCTCTTTCACTTTCATCAAGAGGCTTTTGAGTTCCTCTTCACTTTCTGCCATAAGGGTAGTGTAATCTGCATATCTGAGGTTATTGATATTTCTCCCAGCAATCTTGATTCCAGCTTATGCTTCTTCTAGCCCAGCGTTCCTCATGATGTACTCTGCATATAAGTTAAATAAGCAAGGTGACAATATACAGCCTTGACGTACTCTTTTTCCTATTTGGAACCAGTCTGTTGTTCCATGTACAGTTCTGACTGTTGCTTCCTGACCTGCATACAGGTTTCTCAAGAGGCAGGTCAGGTGGTCTGGGATTCCCATCTCTTTCAGGATTTTCCACAGTTTATTGTGATCCATACAGTCAAAGGCTTTGGCATAGTCAATGAAGCAGAAATAGATATTTTTCTGAAACTCTCTTGCTTTCTCCATGATCCAGCGGATATTGGCAATTTGATTTCTGGTGCCTCTGCCTTTTCTAAAACCTGCTTGAACATCTGGGAGTTCACAGTTCACATATTGCTGAAGACTGGCTTGGAGAATTATGAGCATGACTTTACTAGTGTGTGAGATAAGTGCAATTGTGTGGTAGTTTGAGCATTAAAGTCATCAAGACAGTATGGCACTGGGGCAAAAACAGATGTATAGATTAATGGAACACAAAGGAGAGCCCAGAGATAAACCCATAAACTAAACATTAATTAATCTACAATAAAAGAGGAATGACATACAATGAGAAAATTCAGTCTCTTCAGTAAGTGCTGCTGACCGTAAACAGGAATGAATTTGAGTCAGCTAAACTGAGGTGGATGAACTTAGAGCCTGTTATACAGGGTGAAGTAAGTTAAAAAAGAAAAAACAAATATCGTGTATTGACACGTATTTATGGAATCTAGAAAAATGGTACTGATGAACCTATTTGTATGGCAGGAATAGAGATGTAGACATAGAGAGTGGACTTGTGGGCACAGCAGGGCAAAGAGAGGGTGGGACAAATTGAGAGAGCAGCATTGAAACATACACATTATCATGTGTAAAATAGATAGCTAGTGGGAAGCTGCTGTATAACACAGGGGGTTCAATCTGTTGCTCTGTGATGACCTAGAGACGTGGGAGGTTCAAGAGGGAGTATATACCTATTATTGATTCATGTTATTGTATGGCAGAAACCAGCACAACATTACAATTATCCAGCAATTAAAAATAAATTTAAAAAATAAGTGCTACTGGGAAAACTGGATTCTCCATATAAAAGAATGAAGTTAGAGCACTTTCTCACCATATACAAAAATAAACTCAAAATGACTTAAAGACCAAAATGTAAGACCATAAATCCTTACAGTGGCTTCCCAGGTAGCGCTGCTGCTGCTAACTTGCTTCAGTCGTGTCTGACTCTGTGCGACCCCATAAACGGCAGCCCACCAGATTCCCCCGTCCCTGGGATTCTCCAGGCAAGAACACTGGAGTGGGGTTGCCATCGCCTCAGGTAGCACTAGTATAAAGAATTCACCTGCTAATGCAGCAGACATAAGAGACGTAGGTTCGATCCCTGGGTTGAGAAGATCCCCTGGAGGAGGAAATGGGAACCCACTCCAAAATTCTTGTCTGGAGAATCCCATGGACAGAAGAGCCTGGTGGACCCCAGTCTATAGGGTTTCAAAGAGTCAGACATGACTGAAGTGACTTAACATGCACAAATCCTTACAAGAAAACATACTAGAACATTATTTGACATAAATCATAGTAATATCTTTTTGGATTTGTTTCATAAGACAGAATAAACATTCTCAATATAATTTGTCATTGGGGGAAATGCAAATTAAGACTATAGTGAGATATCATGACCCACCTACTGAAATGATAAAATTGAAAAGACTGCTTATGTTGGAAAGCACAATGCAGACACCTGTTAAATTAAAAAAAAAACAAACCTGATAGATTAAAAAAAAAAAGAGTGAAAAGATAGTTACACAATATTGAAGTGGGCAGTATGTTTAAGGCAAGGGTGGGCTATCTTGAAGCTACATATTATATGTGTTGATGCACATTTTATTGCTTACTTCATCTGTCTGCTGAGTTTCCACAGTTACTTCTCTTTATCTATATTTTCTTTTTCACCTCCTTTTTAGCTTTCACTAGCAGAATTCTAGTTACATGGAAGAATTGAAAAATGACCCAAAAAATATCCTTTGTTTTCCCTCTAACTTTCAATCAAATCCTAAGTAGAGGTTAAACATTCGTTGTATACTTCAGATATAAAAACACATCACAATTGTCATATTATAATACTGTGATATAAATAATGCCATTATTTTTCTCAGTGATGCTCAATGGCAACTTTGTTTATACTTAAAGGCAAATCTGAACATGTGACTGCCGTGTTCAAAATCCCTGAACAGTTTTCATTTAAGTTGTGGTATAGAACAAAATCTCACCTACCATGAGATCTGATGTGACCCCACCAATGCTGGCTTCCCTTGACCACTCTGACTCCTCTTTGCTTCTCTTTTTAGATTTCTACTACATTTGCAAATTTTTTTGGTTTATTTCTCTAATTATCTGGTTCTTCGATAAGGTAGGCCTGCAGATAATGAAAATGAAGAAGGCAAATGTCTGGAGACAACACCATATTAGAAATGTAGACTCACAGTCATCACTGCTTAAACAGAATTTGCATTTAAAAAATATCTCTGGAATATTCATAGGGATTAAAGTTTGAGAAGCACTAACCTAGGCCACTTCCCACAGTGGTCCTTGGTGTTCTTTTTCCTTTTCTCCTCCCACAAATTTTGCCTAGTAAGATTCCTCACTAGATTTCAGTTTAAAGTAGGAAGTCAGGTGTAGTTGTGGAATGTGAGCCATGGTTTGCACAAGAAGGAAAAATTTAGGAGTTGACTGCTAAAGAGAATCTGTAACTTTGGCCTCCCTGAAATCATGTGTGATGAGCTCAGACAATACTGTACTCATCAAAGAACTTAGAATATCAAATTTATAGATAAACTGGAGTTTGCATAAACATTTCAAAAGTGCCTGTGGTGGAAAGAAGTGGTATGAAGTGCAATTTCAATTGATGAACCTGGGAACTGTCTACAATGTCTTGTCTGTAATGCCCAATGAGACAACCTGGATTTCTCATACGTGTCCAAGTCCAAAATGCCCAGTAGACCAGCTTAGTTTTGTCCTAAAGGGAATCTTTGGGCATTATCAGGGGAATTTGAGTTCTACGCTCTTTCCTCTTCTGATAAAAGCACACAACTGTACAACTTATTGACTCTCTGTTAAAGACAAATTCACAAAAACAACAGTTTCCTGAAAACGAAGCCTTCAAAATGAAACAGTGTACAAAGAACTGTTGCCTGGGTTATCGTCACTGCAGTGCTCTTGTATTATTTTCTACTTCAGAAAGCTGAACTCTAAAAGGATCTTGAAAACTTCTTAGTAGATACTGGTAAGAGAGAATGATTTCTATAATATCATGTTTTTACTGAAAACAGAGTCGGATAAGACTGAGTGACGAACAGAACTGAAAGTCAAAAATGCTATAAAATTTATAATAATTTTGATTTGGTTTATAAGATATCAAAATAGCCAGGTGAAAATGAAAAACAAATAGTGAATAATCTGTATATTTTATTATTGTCAAGCAAGATAGCTCTAAGGCCACATTGTAATCCTTAATGAAATTTAATTATTTGGTTAATATAATTATTATATAATTATTCCATAAGATAAACTTTGGTAAACTAGAACATCAAATAAATTAAAAGTGGGTTGAAATATTTAGGCCACAATGTTTCCCATGCAAGATCTTCCTGACAGTTGTATTCAAAATATTTATTCTACTTAGTTAACCTACATTCACTACTTTTCCATGTATTTCTTAGGTTATTTCACTGAATATGTAAATGTATCATCTCTCTATCTATTTATGTATCTTCTGAAATAGTAAAAATACCTCTCCAGTCTCTTTTGACCTTTAGTAAAAGGTAGGCCTTAAGTACCCACACACTGAATTAAGAATTTCTGATTATTTATTAATTTGGGGTTGCATGGAAGAACTGCAATTACAGCTACATTGCCTTTATTCAGTTTTAGCTTTGAGCTCAATTTGATTCTGCTACTAAAAGTTGCAGAGAAGCAAATGCTATAAAGAAAAGCTGAATTTCTAGATAAATCCAGCTTTGATTACAGTAATAACAATGACAAAACATCTTTTAAATATGAAAAGAACTTTGAGGCAATGCTAGTATATTTATGAACAATTTTAAATAAATTGAAATTGCAATACTAATTCATATATAAATTCCATATGAAAATAAACTTGGAATTTTGAAGAAAAGTAAAAGAAAGGTTTCCCAGCACTGCCAACTTTTTTTTTAAGTGTTAATATATTTATTTATTTATTTTTTTAATTTATTTATTTTAATTGGAGGCTAATTACTTTACATTATTGTATTGGTTTTGCCATACATTGACATGAATCTGCCCCGGGTGTACATGTGTTCCCATCTTGAACCCCCCTCCCACCTCCCTCCCCATCCCATCCCTCTGGTTCATCCCAGTGCACCAGCCCCGAGCATCTTGTATCATGCATCGAACTTGGACTGGCAATTCGTTTCACATATGATAATATACATGTTTCGATGCCATTCTCCCGAATCATCCCACCCTCGTCCTCTCCCACAGAGTCCAAAAGACTGTTCTATACATCCAGCGCTGCCAACTTTTGATGAAACCAGAGTTAAGACAAATATTTGCCACCACTAAGCCCCCAAACTCTGAGACTTTTATTTCATCTTCAACTTTTCTAATACTTCTCTCTCTCTCCATTTCCTGATCTGTCCTATGTTTATCCATGGTCCTTAGTCTCTTTCTGCTTTTTGTTCCTTTTTGTTTTCTTTTCATTTAATCAAATTTTCCACTTCACTTGTCTACCCATTCTTATCTCAATACTCTCCTCTTTCTCTTTTGAAAAACTATATGATACTGTTCTACAGGCAAAAAAAAAATTCAAATCTGTCTTCCAGATGTTCAGTTCAGTTCAGTCGCTCAGTCATGTCTGACTCTTTGCGACCCCATGAATCGCAGCATGCCAGGCCTCCCTGTCCATCACCAACTCCCGGAGTTTACCCAAACTCATGTCCATAGAGTCGATGATGCTATCCAGCCATCTCATCCTCTGTCGTCCCCTTCTCCTCCTGCCCCCAATCCCTCCCAGCATCAGAGTCTTTTCCAGTGAGTCAACTCTTCACATCAGGTGGCCAAAGTACTGGAGTTTCAGCTTCAGCATCAGGCCTTCCAATGAACACCCAGGACTGATCTCCTTTAGGATGGACTGGTTGGATCTCCTTGCAGTCCAAGGGACTCTCAAGAGTCTTCTCCAACACCACAGTTCAAAAGCATCAATTCTTCAGCACTCAGCTTTGTTCACAGTCTAACTCTCACAGCCATACATGACTACTGGAAAAACCATAGCCTTGACTAGACGTACCCTCGTTGGCAAAGTAATGTCTCTGCTTTTTAATATGCTATCTAGGTTGGTCAAGAAATGTAAAACTGTTCTCAGCATATTAGATACTTTCATTCTCCTCACTGCTGTGCCACTTCTCTTTGTTCTCTAACTCAACTCTGTTACAATATGAAAACTGCTCTCACTAAAGCTTCTAAAATTCGCTTAGTGCCCACATGCAAAGATTTCTTTTCACTCTATTCTATCAGAATATTCATTTTGCTTTAAGGACTGTATTTGACTTTGTTCTTCTTGAGTATTTCCCTCTGTTTGAGTTCCCAACACAACTTTCCAATTCCCTCCTGCTTCTTCTATTCACTCTGCTCAGTAGCATTTTTTGGTCTCTCTTTTTCTCCTTTTGGGTGAGCCAGAGCTCTTGGTTGCAGGAAGAATTAAGTTAATTGAATGGAAATTGTCTCCAATGAAGAAATGCTAGGGTAATTTGAAGAAATCCACTGGATAAATGGGAAGGTGCACAAAGAAAGAAATCGGACAGCTGACACCCAAATCATGTTTCAGTTCTAGTTCAGTCAGACCTGTTATCATTGTAGCTGAACTTAAATGCCACACTGCACACTGACAATGCCGTTGTTGTGGACATAAGATTCATTTTCTGGGGTCACGACACTTTTTCCTTGGTTGAGTTGGCAAATAAAATTCTTTTCATATGCACATATGCTTTTTGTCTTTATATATATTCTAAATTCAGTGTGGTGAGTTTGGGTGATTTGCTTAGTCGCTCAGTTGTGTCCCACTCTTTACAACCCCATGAACTGCAGCCCGCCAAGCTCCTCTGTTCACGGGGATTTCTCCAGGCAAGAATACTGGAGTGGGTTGCCAAGCCTTCCTCCAGGGGATCTTCCCAACTCAGGGATGGAACCCAGGTCTCCTGCATTGCAGGCAGATTCCTTACCAGCTGAGCTACCAAGGGAGCCCTGAGTTTGAGTGAAAGTGAAAGTTGTTCAGTCATGTCTGACTCTTTGTGACCCCATGCATTATATAGTCCATGAAATTCTCTAAGCCAGAATACTGGAGAAGGGTAGCCTTTCCTTTCTCCAGGGGATCTTCCCAACCCAGGGATTGAACCCAGGTCTTCTGCATTGCAGGCAGGTTCTTTACCAGCTGAGCCACAGGGAAGAGTTTAAGTGTCTAACCCTAAATCAAATGCCTCACCAAAACCCCGCCTCCCTCCCCATCCTAGGTTCAAGGGGGAGGACAAAGTCACTTTCTAGAATTTTGGCTTCTAGAGCGGATGACAGTTTTTGTTTGCCACCATCTGGTAAAAAAGAGACTCGTGTGGTAAAAAAAGAGGATCAGATTTTTCTGTCTAATAAATGATATACATCCATTTCTCTCTAATATAACTTCCTCAAGTTTATTTTCATGCCTTCTCTCTTTTTACCTTACTCACACTGGCCAATGGAAAGGTCATACATACTATGAATTTCAGCCACCTCAATGACTCATAAGTCATTATTTCTATCACATCTTTTGTAGAATCGTACTGTGAAGTTTATCTAACTTGAATATCCAGAGGATGTTCTTGCAAAAACCAGCTACTGCATCTGAGTCTTCTACGCCAATTTTTGATGTCCATCTGCCCAGTCACTTAGTTACTCTCTCTCCTTTACTAATCACTCCTTCACATCTTACACGTCACCGAGTTCCAGTGAAACTGAGCAGGACCCTGTGGGGCCCTCATGAGTACAAAAGACTTTCAGTATCTCCCATTTCTTTGTAGAAAAAAAGCTTTAGCTCCTAGACCTTCCCTGAGTTCCTAAGGTCAGATTCAAACGGTTCCTAATTAGGAAAAGTGGCAGGATACAGAAGCAAAGAGGAACAGTCAGCAAACAATATTGCAGCGATGAAGCAAGGTCCTTTTTCTCCCTCAAGGAATATACACAACAACATAACTTTAAGTTTTTCTTTAAGGCCTCTATCCAGGTAGAGGATGGTAACTTTAAGGCTGAGCACAAGATTGCTCGAACACACCCTGCTACCTAACCACAAACCAAGCAGAAGAGAGTCATACATTCTGCAGCCCTCATCCGAAGTTTTGCCTTTAAAACGTCTTCCTCAGAAACCAAGGATGAGTTAGGATATTAGAACGTAAGCCACATATTCCCCTTGCCTGGCCCTGTACTAAACCTTTCTCTGTTCCAAACTCCTAAACAAACTTTTTGGTTTGTTTGGTCTCCCTAGGCATCAGGGACACAAACTTGAGTTCAGCAGTACAAGTGATCTTCATTCTCATTTTATTTTGATCTCTTTGTCTTCCTCATCATTCCTAATGTTATATCACATGAACTAAGAATTTCACATACATTTAGATCACCTGGTGAATATTTATAAAATACCTTTTATCAGAGCCCATTCATAATCTACTGAATCAATTTCTTCAGTTATACTTCAGAATCAATATTTTGCACAAAACTCCCCCAGACAATTCTGATGTGTAATCTGGCTTAGGAATCATTGCACAATAGCTACAGCTTCCTAATTATTGCTTATGACGCAAGTTTCTTCTCCCTGCACCCTATTTTCTATAGCCAAATATTTAACTTGAAAAAATAAGTGATGTTCTCCCTCCTTGTCGAATAAGTTTTAAATTCTTGCCGAATGCTTACAGAATGAAGTTCAAGATCTTCACACGGCATTTCATTCATTTTATAAACTGGTCCCTTCTAATATTGTTATTATGTTCTTATATCCATGTTATACACAAAGAATTTCTTGACCTTACTCTATCAGTCAATTCTGTTGCTTAGTCGTGTCCGACTCTTTGCGACCCCATGGACTGCAGCACACCAGGCTCCCTGTCCATCACCAACACCCAGAGCTTGCTCAAACTCATGTCCATTGAGGCAGTGATGCCATCTGACTATCTCATCCTCTGCTGTCCCCTTCTCATTCTGCCTTCAATCTTTCCCAGCAGCAGGGTCTTTTCCAATGAATCAGTTCTTTGCATCAGGTGGCCTAAGTATTGAAGCTTCAGCTTCAATGTCAGTCTTTCCAATGAATATTCAGGACTGATTTCCTTTAGGATTGACTGGTTAGATCTCCTTGCAGTCCAAGGGACTCAAGAGTCTCCTTCAACACCACAGTTCAAAAGCATCAATTTCTCAGTGCTCCGCTTTCTCGATAGTCCAACTCTCACATCCATACTTGACTACTGGAAAAACCATAGCCTTGACTAGACGGACTTTTGTTGACAAAGTAATGTCTCTGCTTTTTAATATATTATCTAGGTTGGACATAACTTTCCTTCCAAGGAGTAAACATCTTTTAATTTCATGGCTGCAGTCACCCTCTGCGGTGATTTTGGAGTCCCCCAAAATAAAGTCTGTCACTGTTTCCACTGTTTCCCCATTTATTTTCCATGAACGATGGGACCAGATGTCATGATCTTAGTTTTCTGAATGTTGAGCTTTAAGCCAACTTTTTCACTCTCCTCTTTCACGTTCATCAAGAGGCTTTTTAGTTTCTCCTCTTTTTTTGCCATAAGGGTGGTGTCATCTGCATATCCGAGGTTATTTAGCATCCCCTAAGTTTGCTCATGATGAATGTGAAAGAGGAGAGTGAAAAAGTTGGCTTAAAGCTCAACATGCAGAAAACTAAGATCATGGCATCTGGTCCCATCACTTCATGGGAAATAGATGGGCAAACAGTGGAAACAGTGTCAGACTTTATTTTTGGGGGCTCCAAAATCACTGCAGATGGTGATTGCAGCCATGAGATTAAAAGACGTTTACTCCTTGGAAGGAAAGTTATGTCCAACCTAGACAATATATTAAAAAGCAGAGACATTACTTTGTCAACAAAAGTCCGTCTAGTCAAGGCTATTGTTTTTCCAGTAGTCAAGTATGGATGTGAGAGTTGGACTATCGAGAAAGCTGAGCACTGAGAAATTGATGCTTTTGAACTGTGGTGTTGAAGGAGACTCTTGAGAGTCCCTTGGACTGCAAGGAGATCAAACCTGTCCATTCTAAAGGAGCCCAGTCCTGGGTATTCACTGGAAGGACTGATGTTAAAGCTGAAACTCCAATACTTTGGCCACCTCATGAGAAGAGTTGACTCATTGGAAAAGCCTCTGATGCTGGGAGGGATTGGGGGCAGGAGAAGGGGATGACAGAGGATGAGATGGCTGGATGGCATCACTGACTCGATGGACATGAATTTGAGTGAACTCCGGGAGTTGGTGATGGACAGGGAGGCCTGGTATGCTGTGATTCATGGGGTTGTAAAGAGTCGGACACGACTGAGAGACTGGACTGAACTGAACTGAAGTTCGCTCATCTTCAGAATTTCTTTCTTCTCTTCTAAATCTTCTCATTTCTGTGCAAAGTTTTAAATGACATAATGTTTTTCTGTGTTCTAAATCTGCTCACTTCTGAAAAAAAGATTAAATGATGCAATTACATTATTCTAATAAAACTTTTCCACTACTAATTTTCATGTATCATAGTAAAAGTAAAATAAAAAATGTTCAGGTTAGTATATGCTTTTATTTCAATTACACTCAGCAGATTCACTTTTACAAATAAATGATGTCCTTTCTCCATTTACTACATTGCATTTCAGAGGCCATCTATTAAGGATATGGAAACAAAAAATGCAACAGAGCTGACAGAGTTCATTCTTACAGGACTTACATGTCAACCAGAGTGGCAAATTCCCCTGTTTCTGCTGTTTTTTACGATATATCTCATCACCATCATGGGAAACACTGGTTTGATTGCACTCATCTACAATGACCCTCAACTTCATATCCCAATGTACTTTTTTCTTGGGAATTTGGCCTTTGTGGATACTTGGTTGTCATCCACAGTGACCCCTAAGATGCTAGTCAACTTCCTAGGCAAGAGTAAGATGATATCTCTCTCTGAATGCATAGTACAATTCTTTTCCTTTGCAAACAGTATAACCACAGAATGTTTTTTGCTGGCAACAATGGCATACGATCGCTATGTAGCCATATGCAAACCATTACTTTATCCAGTGATTATGACCAATAGACTATGCATGCAGCTGCTAGTCTCATCATTTGTAGGTGGCCTTCTTCATGCCTTAATTCATACAGGTTTTTTATTCAGGTTAACCTTTTGTAATACTAACGTAATACTTCATTTTTACTGTGATGTCATGCCACTGATTAAAATTTCTTGTACTGATCCTTCTGTTAATGTCCTGATGATATTTATTTTCTCTGGCTCAATACAGGTGTTCACCATTCTGATAGTTCTTATCTCATATACACTTATTCTCTTTACAATATTAAAAAGGAAATCTTTGCAAGGCATAAGGAAGGCCTTCTCCACCTGTGGGGCCCACCTCCTGTCTGTCTCCTTATACTATGGGCCTCTGCTTTTCATGTATGTGCGCCCTGGATCTACACGAGCAAATGATCAAGATATGATGGACTCTTTATTTTACACTGTCATAATTCCTTTTTTGAATCCAATTATTTACAGCCTGAGAAATAAGAAAGTCAAAAATTCCCTGACAAAAACGTTAAAGAGAGATGGTTGGATCTCATAGTATTATAAGTACTCCTTTCATTTAAATATTAACAAAATTATATAGTTTAGATGTTGCTTTGTGACAGTGTTCAGCTTTTCTGGATGTATAAGTGTTCTATTATTTTAGTCACTTAAGACATTAGTAACTAATAAATGCCATGTAATAGATTCATATTCTTATCAAAAACATATAAAAATTTTATCCTCTTATAGAATACTAAAATAAAGCAAAAAACCCCAAATATTTTCTATGCCTGTATGTTCTTTGATGTGGTTTTAAAATACATTAAATATTAAAACTGACCAGTTCCTCTGAAGGAGACTTGTTTATGATGTCTTTGACACTTATTTGTCAATCACATTTAACTCCAAAGTGGAGGCAGATTGGTATTTGAATGAAGAGAGGCAAACCCTAGGAATTCTGCTGGCCATCAAAAGGTCTTACATTCCACTTTATTTGGTGTATGGTAAATTTCACTTCTCATGGGAATCAACTATCTTATCACAGAAAGAAATGGGAAAGCAATGAGAAAAAAAATGGGGGAATCTAAGATAATGAAGACAAAGAGCTACACTATGAGAGATATTTTTATCTTAGTGTGCTCCAGTTCAGTTCAGTTCAGTTCAGTTGCTTAGTTGTGTCCGGTTCTTTGTGACCCCATGAATCACAGCACGCCAGGCCTCCCTGTCCATCACCAACTCCCAGAGTTCATTCAAACTCATGTCCATCGAGTCAGTGATGCCATCCAGCCATTTCATCCTCTGTTGTCCCCTTCTCCTCCTGCCCCCAATCCCTTCCAGCATCAGGGTCTTTTCCAGTGAGTTAGCTCTTCACATCGGAGAATCCCAGGGATGGGGGAGCCTGGCGGGCTGCCGTCTACTGGGTCGCACAGAGTCGGACACTACTGAAGCGATTTAGCAGCATCAGCTCTTCACATCAGGTGGCCAAAGTATTGGAGTTTCAGCTTTAGCATCAGTCCTTCCAATGAACACCCAGGACTGATCTTTAAGATGGACAGGTTGGATGTCTTTGCAGTCCAAGGGACTCTCAAGAGTCTTTTCCAACACCAGAGTTCAAAAGCATCAATTCTTCAGCGATCAGCTTTCTTCACAGTCCGACTCTCAGAGAGGCAAAAGGCAAGTTATCTCTCACTATCTATGATGATTTGTAAAGAACTTTCTAGCTGTGTATGTATTTGTAGGCCAATCTGGAAAACTTTTCTAAGAAAGTTAATGATAAACTGAAGGTTTAGGATGGATAAGAATGAAGCAGGGCAAAGGCTAATAGAGTTTTGCCAAGAGAACGCACTGGTCATAGCAAACACCCTCTTCCAACAACAAAAGAGAAGACTCTATACATGGACACTAATGCTCAACACCAAAATCAGATTGATTATATTCTTTGCAGCCAAAGATGGAGAAGCTCTATACAGTTAGCAAAAACAAGACCAGGAGCTGACTGTGGCTCAGATCATGAACTCCTTAAGCCAAATTCAGACTTAAATTGAAAAGAGTAGGGAAAAACACTAGACCATTAAGATATGACTTAAATCAAATCCCTTATGATTATACAGTGTAAGTGAGAAATAGATTTAAGGGACTAGATCTGGTAGATAGAGTGCCTGATGAACTCTGGATTGAGGTTCGTGACACTGTATAGGAGACAGGGCAAAAGACCATCCCCATGTAAAAGAAATGCAAAAAAGCAAAATGGCTGTCTGAGGAGGCCTTACAAATAGCTGTGAAAAGAAGAGAAGTGAAAAGCAAAGGAGAAAAGGAAAAATATAAGCATCTGAATGCAGAGTTACAAAGAATAGCAAGGAGAGATAAGAAAGCCTTCCTCAGTGATCAATGCAAAGAAATAGAGGAAAACAACAGAATGGGAAAAACAAGAGATCTCTTCAAGAAAATTAGAGATTCCAAGGGAACATTTCATGCAAAGATCAGCTCAATAAAGGACAGAAATGGTATGGACCTAACAGAAGCAGAAGATATTAAGAAGAGGTGGCAAGAATACACAGAAGAACTGTACAAAAAAGATCTTCACGACCAAGATAGTCACGATAATTTGATCACTGACTTAGAGCCAGACATCTTGGAATGTGAAGTCAAGTGGGCCTTAGAAAGCATCACTACGAACAAAGCTAGTGGAGGTGATGGAATTCCAGTTGAGCTATTTCAAATCTTGAAAGATGATCCTGTGAAAGTGCTGCACTCAATATGCCAGCAATTTGGAAAACTCAGCAGTGGCCACAGGACTAGAAAAGGTCAGTCTTCATTCCAATCCCAAAGAAAGGCAATGCCAAAGAATGCTCAAACTACCGCACAATTGCACTCCTCACACGCTAGTAAAGTCATGCTCAAAATTCTCCAAGCCAGGCTTCAGCAATATGTGAACCGTGAACTTCCAGATGTTCAAGCAGGTTTTAGAAAAGGCAGAGGCGCCAGAGATCAAATTGACAACATCTGCTGGATCATGGAGAAAGCAAGAGAGTTCCAGAAAAATATCTATTTCTGCTTCATTGACTATGCCAAAGCCTTTGACTGTGTGGATCACAATAAACGGTGGAAAATTCTGAAAGAGATGGGAATCCCAGACCACCTGACCTGCCTCTTGAGAAACCTGTATGCAGGTCAGGAAGCAACAGTCAGAACTGGACATGGAACAACAGACTGGTTCCACA
This sequence comes from Moschus berezovskii, assembly GCF_049115385.1. NCBI lineage: Eukaryota > Metazoa > Chordata > Mammalia > Artiodactyla > Moschidae > Moschus > Moschus berezovskii. The sequence goes on from NC_142460.1 coordinate 62,886,453, forward strand.
TAGGAAAAGGAGTACGTCAAGGTTGTATATTGTCAACCTGCTTTTTTAACTTATATGCAGAGTACATCATGAGGAACGCTGGGCTGGAAGAAGCTCAAGCTGGAGTCAAGTTTGCCAGGAGAAATATCAATAACCTCAGATATGCAGATGACACCACCCTTATGGCAGAAAGTGAAGAGGAATTCAAAAGCCTCTTGATGAAAGTGAAAGAGGAGAGTGAAAAATTGGCTTGAAGTTCAACATTCAGAAAACAAAGATCATGGCATCTGGTCCCATCACTTCATGGGAAATAGATGGGAAAACAGTGGAAACAGTGTCAGACTTTATTTTTTTGGGCTCCAAGATCACTGCGGATGCTGATTGCAGCCATGAGATTAAAGGACGCTTACTCCTTTGAAGGAAAGTTATGACCAACCTAGATAGTATATTAAAAAGCAGAGACATTACTTTGCCAACCAAGGTCCGTCTAGTCAAGGCAATGGTTTTTCCCGTGGTCATGTATGGATGTGAGAGTTGGACTGTAGAATTGATGCTTTTGAACTGTGGTACTGGAGAAGACTCTTGAGAGTCCCTTGGACTGCAAGGAGATCCAACCAGTCCATTTAAAGGAGATCAATCCTGGGTGTTCATTGGAAGGACTGATGCTAAAGCTGAAACTGCAATACTTTGGCCACCTCATGCGACGAGTTGACTCACTGGAAAAGACTCTGATGCTGGAAAGGTTTAGGGGTGGGAGGAGACGGGGACGACAGAGAATGAAATGGCTGGATGGCATCACCGACTCGATGGACATGAGTTTGGGTAAACTCAGGAAGTTGGTGATGGACAGGGAGGCCTGACGTGTTGTGATTCATGGGGTCTCAAAGTGACAGACACGACTGAAAACTGAACTGACTGACTGAGATCAGGTCAGCTTAATCCATAAAATGAATCATTACAAGCCTACTCATTGTCAACTTGGTATCCATACACAATTCCTTAAGCTGGACTTAGACTTTAAATGAATACAATAACACCCCTGGGCCAATTTGGCAGAGTCGGAAGACTATGAGCTTACATCCTCTCAAAGGCACATCACCATTACAATTATTTACAGAACAACTATTGATGAGAAAGACCATAATCAATCAGAATAGATCTTCCAAAACTGAAGATATAAAGAAAGAACCTCAATGAGATCGATGGGAGGTAAGTCAAGTTGCAGTATAGTTAAGACATATACCCATGGTGAGTGATCCAATACTGGGAGAATAATTGCAATTGAAGAGGTTTTCTGAAAGGAGTGAGGGGCAAGTCCCCCATCAGGCTCCTTACCTTGGGAGTCCTGCACCAGAAAGATGAGTTCCCAAAACATTCATCTTTGAAGGCCACTGGGACTCACTTCTGGATGATCCAGAGGACTGTGGGATATGGAGACTTTACTCCTAAATACCACCCCCCAAAAAATGTCATAGAGGCCTGTCCACCAGAGGGCTTAGGACATGGCCCCACATATCAGCATGCAGACATTAAACCTCAGAACCCCAGGCTCCTGCAGCCAGAGACCCCAGGCACTAGCTCTACTCATCAGTGAGAAAACATCAGCCCTAGGACACCCCAGCCTGGGCCCAGGTCCTGCCAACAAGCAGACTAAGAATTAATATTGGTAAACTGACAATACTATCCAAGTCAATCTATATATTCAAGGTACTCTTGATCAAAATGCTAATGACATTTTTCATAGAACTGGAACAAGTAATGTAAAAATTGTATGGAAAAACAAAAGACCTTTACTAACCAAAACAATCTTAAGAAGAAAAACAACCTGGAGGTATCACACTCCCTGACTCCATTCTATGTAACAAAGCTATAGTAATCAAAATAGTATGGTACTGGCACAAAACAGACAGATAAAGCAACTGAATAGAGTAGAAAGCCCAACAATAAGCCATGTAGTTATGGTCAAGTAATCTACCACAAAGGAGGCAAGAACATAAAATGAGAAAAAGACAGTCTTTTCAATAAGTTTTGCTCACAAAACTGATAGCTACATACAAAAGAATGAAATTAGAATATTTCTGCACATCATATACAAAAATAAACTCAAAATGGGAAATAGACATCTAAGTGGAAAATTAGAAAGCATAAAATTCCTAGAAGAAAATATAGGCAGAACATTCTTGGTCCTAAATCAGAGTAATATTTTTTGTCTCCTAAGGCAAAGGAAGCAAAAGCAAAAATAAACAAATGGGGTCTAGTTAAACTTAAATGCCTTTAAAAAACAAAGGAAAACATTAACAAAATAAAAAGGCAAACTAAAGAATAGTAGAGAATATTTGCAAACAATATGGCAAATAAATGGTTAATATATGAAATATACAAACAGATCATAAACTCAACAACTAACAGTCAAATAGCATTATTAAAAAAATATACAAAGGACCTGAATTGACATTTTTCCAAAGAAGGCATACAAATAGCCAACAGGCACATGAAAAGATGCTCAACCTAATCATCAGAGAAATGAAAATCAAAAGCATAATGAAATATCACCACATACCTCTTAGACTGACTACTATCAATGAGACAGCAAAAAACAAATGCTGGTGAGAATGTGAAGAAAAGGAAACCCTTTTATACTGCTGATGGGAGTGTAATTTGGTGAAGTGACTGTGGAAAATAGTATACAGGGTCCTTAAAAAACTAAAAATAGACTACTATATTAACCAGGAAATCCACTTCTAGGTATATATCTTAGGAAAATGAAAACACTAATTTGAAAGGTAATATGCACCCCAATATAGTCACAGCAGCATTATTTACAATAAAAAAGATACAAACGCAATCTGAGTACATCAACAGATGAATAGATAAAGAGGATAAAGTATGTGTGTGTGTGTATATATATACTGCCTGCAGTGCAAGAGACCTACGTTTAGTCCCTGGGTTGGGAAGATTCCCTGGAGAAGGAAATGGCAACCCGCTCCAATATTCTTGCCTGGAGAATCCCATGGACAGAGAAGCCTGGTAGGCCACCATCTATGGGGTCGCAAAGAGCTGGACACGACTGAGCAACTAACACATGCACATAAATAAATGTACAAAACGGAATACTACTTAGTCAAGAAAAATAATTATTTTTTTTCATTTGCAATGACAGTGAAATAAATCAGCTAGAGAAAGACAAATACCATATGTGTGTATGGAATATAAAAATAAAAAAAGGAATAAATATAACAAAACATAAATAGACTTACAGATATAGAGAACAAATTAGTGTTTACTGGTGGGGATAGGAAAAAAAGGAAGTGAAAGACAAGGTTGGGAACAAGAGGTACAAATTGATATGCATAAAATAAGTTCACTATAATGATACATTGTATAGCATAGGCAATATAACCAGAGTTTTATAATCACTCTCAGTTCAGTTCAGTTCAGTTGCTCAGTCCTGTCTGACTCTTTGCAACCCCATGAATCATAGCATGCCAGGCCTCCCTGTCCATCACCAACTCCCGGAGTTCACTCAAACTCATGTCCATCGAGTCAGTGATGCCATCCAGCCATCTCATTCTCTGTCGTCCTCTTCTCCTCCTGCCCCCAATCTCCCAGCATCAGACTCTTCCAGTGAGTCAACTCGTTGCATAGGTGGCCAAAGTATTGCAGTTTCAGCTTTAGCATCAGACCTTCCAATGAACACCCAGGATTGATCTCCTTTAGAATGGACTGATTGGATCTCCTCGCAGTACAAGGGACTCTCAACAGTCTTCTCCAGTACCACAGTTCAAAAGCATCAATTCTTCAGCGACCAGCTTTCTTCACAGTTCAACTCTCACATCCATACAGGACCACGGGAAAAACCATTGCCTTGACTAGACGGACCTTGGTTGGCAAAGTAATGTCTCTGCTTTTTAATATGCTATCTAGGTTGGTTATAACTTTCCTTCCAAGGAGTAAACGTCTTTTAATTTCATGGCTGCAAGCAACATCCGCAGTGATTTTGGAACCCCAAAAAATAAAGTCTGACACTGCTTCCACTGTTTCCCCATCTATTTGCCATGAAGTGATGGGACCAGATGCCATGATCTTTGTTTTCTGAATGTTGAACTTCAAGCCAACATTTTCACTCTCCTCTTTCACTTTCATCAAGAGGCTTTTGAATTCCTCTTCACTTTCTGCCATAAGGGTAGTGTCATCTGCATATCTGCGGTTATTGATATTTCTCCCAGCAATCTTGATTCCAGCTTGTGCTTCTTCCAGCCCAGCATTCCTCATGATATACTCTGCATATAGGTTAAAAAAGCAGGTTGACAATATACAACCTTGATGTACTCCTTTTCCTATTTGGAACCAGTCTGTTGTTCCGTGTCCATTTCTAACTGTTGCTTCCTGACCTGCATACAGGTTTCTCAAGAGGCAGGTCAGGAGGTCTGGGAATCCCATCTCTTTCAGAATGTTCCACAGTTTATTGTGATCCACACAGTCAAAGGCTTTGGCATAGTCAATGAAGCAGAGATAGATGTTTTTCTGGAACTCTCTTGCTTTCTCCATGATCCAGCGGATGTTGTCAATTTGATCTCTGGTGCCTCTGCCTTTTCTACAACCTGCTTGAACATCTGGAAGTTCATGGTTCACATACTGCTGAAACCTGGCTTGGAGAATTTTGAGCATGACTTTACTAGCGTGTGAGATGAGTGCAATTGTGCGGTAGTTTGAGCATTCTTTGGCATTGACTTTTTTGGGATTGGAATGAAGACTGACCTTTTCCAGTCCTGTGGCCACTGCTGAGTTTTCCAAATTTGCTGGCATATTGAGTGCAGCACTTTCACAGCATCATTTTTCAGGATTTGAAATAGCTCAATTGGAATTCCATCACTAGCTTTGTTCGTAGTGATCTTCTCTGAGGTCCACTTGACTTCACATTCCAAGATGTCTGGCTCTAGGTGAATGATCTCACCATCGTGATTATCTTCATCGTGAAGATCTTTTTTGTACAGTTCTTCTGTGTATTCTTGCCACCTCTTCTTAATATCTTCTGCTTCTTTTAGGTCCATACCATTTCTGTCCTTTAATATCTCTAATTTTCTTGGAAAGATCTCTTGTTTTTCCTATTCTGTTGTTTTCCTCTATTTCTTTGCATTGATCGCTGAAAAGGCTTTCTTATCTCTCCTTGCTATTCTTTGGAACTCTGCATTCAGATGCTTATATCTTTCCTTAAATGGAGCATAATCTATAAGAATTTTGAGTAACCATGTTGTATACCTGAAACTAATATGTGAAAGTGAAAGTCACTCAGTTCAGTTCAGTTCAGTTGCTCAGTCCTGTCCGACTCTTTGCAACCCCATGAATCATAGCATGCCAGGCCCCCCTGTCCATCACCAACTCCCGGAGTTTACTCCAACTCATGTCCATCGAGTCAGTGATACCATCCAACTATCACATCCTCTGTCATCCCCTTCTCCTCCTGCCTTCAATCTTTCCCAGCATCAGGGTCTTTTCCAATGAGTCAGTTCTTTGCATCAGGTGGCCAAAATATTGGATTTTAAGCGTTAGCATCAGTCCTTCCAATAAACACCCAGGACTGATCTCTTTAGAATGGACTGGTTGGATCTCCTTGCAGTCCAAGGGATTCTCAAGAGTCTTCTCCAACACCACAGTTCAAAAGCATCAGTTCTTGGGCTCTCAGCTTTCTTAATAGTCCAACTCTCACATCCATACATGACCACTGGAAAAACCATAGCCTTGACTAGGCGGACCTTTGTAGGCAAAGTAATGTCTCTGCTTTTTAATAGCTCAGTCATGTCCAACTCTTTGCAACCCTATGGACTATATAATCCACAGAATTCTCCAAGCCATAATACTGGAGTGGGTAGCCATTCCTTTCTCCAAGGGATCTTCCCAACCCAGGGATTGAAACTAATATATTTTATATCATCATGTGTGTGCATGCTAGGTTGGTTCAGTCATGTCTGACTCTGTGAGACCTTATGAACCGTAGCCCGCTAGGTTCCTCTGTCCATGGGATTCTCTAGGCAAGAATACTTGAATTGGTTGCCATTTCCTCTCCTGGGGATCTTCCTGAACCAGGAATTGAACCTGGGTCTTTTATGTCTCCTGCATTGGCAGGTGGGTTCTTTACCACTAGCACCATCTGGGAAGCCCATATCATCATTAATCTGGCCATTTCTCCTTCCAGGAAACAAAGCAGGTAGACTGCTCAACGTTTTGCCCATTGGGAGGATATTCCATCACCACTGTCCTACAGGGATGTCATGGAGAGTATCAGTAGTACTGTAGCTGTCCACCTGCAGATGGTGTCTTTATGTGGTACAGAATGATTGCTAAATCAGCTCCAGGTAATCTCTTCCTCTTTCCATGGATTATAGAGACCAACCCACGAGGCCATAGTGCAGGCTGGGCTAGAGAAGTCATTGCAGCAGGTATGGTGATCATGTTTCTTCAAGAAACATACTGGTGCCCTGAGGGCTTGCTCAGGCCAGAGTGGGTACATTTCTCTTCCATTTGACAAAATTATGCCAGTGTACTGATTGGAATGGGTGAATTTAACTCAGATGACCATTATATCTACTACTGTGGGGAGGAATCCCTTAGAAGAAATGGAGTAGCCATCATGGTCAACAAAAGAGTCTGAAATGCAGTACTTGGATGCAATCTTAAAAATGACAGAATGATTTCTGTTCATTTCCAAGGCAAACCATTCAATATTACAGTAATTCAAGTCTATGCCCAAAGCAGTAATGCTGAAGAAGCTGAGGTGGAACGGTTTTATGAAGACCTACAACACCTTTTAGAACTAACACCCAAAAAAGATGTCCTTTGCATTATAGGGGACTGGAATGCAAAAGTAGGAAGTCAAGAAACACCTGGAGTAACAGGCAAATTTGGCCTTGGAGCACGAAATGAAGCAGGGCAAAGGCTAATAGAATTTTGCCAAGAGAACACACTGAACATAGCCAACACCCTCTTCCAACAACACAAGAGAAGACATCACCAGATGGTCAACACCGAAATCAGATTGATTATATTCTTTACAGCCAAAGATGGAGAAGCTCTATACAGTTAGGAAAAACAAGACCAGGAGCTGACTGTGGCTCAGATCATGAACTCCTTATTGCGAAATTCAGACTTAAATTGAAGAAAGTAGGGAAAACCACTAGACCATTCAGATATGACCTCAATCAAATCCCTTATGATTATACAGTGGAAGTAAGAAATAGATTTAAGGGTCTAGATGTGATAGATAGAGTGCCTGATGAACTCTGGATGGAGGTTCATGATATTCTACAGGAGACAGGGACCAAGACCATCCCCATGGAAAAGAAAAGCAAAAAAAAAAAAAAAAATGGCTGTCTGAGAAAGCCTTACAAATAGCTGTGAATAGAAGAGAAGCGAAAAGCAAAAGAGAAAAGGAAAGATATAAGCATCTGAATACAGAGTTCCAAAGAATAGCAAGGAGAGATAAGAAAGCCTTTTCAGCGATCGATGCAAAGAAATAGAGGAAAACAACAGAATAGGAAAAACAAGAGATCTTTTCAAGAAAATTAGAGATATCAAGGGAATATTTCATGCAAAGATGGGCTTGATAAAGGACAGAAATTGTATGGACCTAACAGAAGCAGAAGATATTAAGAAGAGGTGGCAAGAATACACAGAAGAACTGTACAAAAAAGATCTTCATGACCAAGATAATCACGATGGTGAGATCATTTACCTGGAGCCAGACATCTTGGAATGTGAAGTCAAGTGGGCCTCAGAGAGGATCACTACGAACAAAGCTAGTGGAGGTGATGGAATTCCAATTGAGCTATTTCAAATCCTGAAAAATGATGCTGTGAAAGTGCTGCACTCAATATGCCAGCAAATTTGGAAAACTCAGCAGTGGCCACAGGACTGGAAAAGGTCAGTCTTCATTCCAATCCCAAAAAAGTCAATGCCAAAGAATGCTCAAACTACCGCACAATTGCACTCATCTCACACGCTAGTAAAGTCATGCTCAAAATTCTCCAAGCCAGGTTTCAGCAGTATGTGAACCATGAACTTCCAGATGTTCAAGCAGGTTGTAGAAAAGGCAGAGGCACCAGAGATCAAATTGACAACATCCGCTGGATCATGGAGAAAGCAAGAGAGTTCCAGAAAAACATCTATCTCTGCTTCATTGACTATGCCATAGCCTTTGACTGTGTGGATCACAATAAACGGTGGAACATTCTGAAAGAGATGGGAATACCAGACCACCTGACCTGCCTCTTGAGAAACCTGTATGTAGGTCAGGAAGCAACAGTTAGAAATGGACATGAAACAACAGACTGGTTCCAAATAGGAAAAGGAGTATGTCAAGGTTGTATATTGTCAACCTGCTTATTTAACTTATATGCAGAGTACATCATGAGGAACGCTAGGCTGGAAGAAGCACAAGCTGGCATCAAGATTGCTGGGAGAAATATCAATAATCTCAGATATGCAGATGACACCACCCTTATGGCAGAAAGTGAAGAGGAATTCAAAGGCCTCTTGATGAAAGTGAAAGAGGAGAGTGAATATGTTGGCTTGAAGTTCAACATTCAGAAAACAAAGATCATGGCATCTGGTCCCATCACTTCATTGGAAATAGATGAGGAAACAGTGGAAACAGTGTCAGACTTTATTTTTTTGGGCTCCAAAATCACTGCAGATGCTGATTGCAGCCATGAAATTAAAAGACGTTTACTCCTTGGAAGGAAAGTTATGACCAACCTAGATAGCATATTAAAAAGCAGAGACATGACTTTGCCAACTAAGGTCTGTCTAGTCAAGGCTCTGGTTTTTCCCGTGGTCATGTATGGATGTGAGAGTTGGACTGTGAAGAAAGCTGATCACCAAAGAATTGATGCTTTTGAACTGTGGTGCTGGAGAAGACTATCGAGAGTCCCTTGGACTGCAAGGAGATCCAACCAGTCCATTCTAAAGCAGATCAATCCTGGGTGTTCTTTGGAAGGACTGATGCTGAAGCTGAAACTGCAATACTTTGGCCACCTCATGCGTCGAGTTGACTCACTGGAAAAGAGTCTCATGCTAGGAAGAATTGGGGGTGGGAGGAGACGGGGATGACAGAGAATGAGATGGCTGGATGGCATCACCGACTCGATGGACATGAGTTTGAATGAACTCTGGGAGTTGGCGATGAACAGGAAGGCCTGGCGTGCTGTGATTCATGGGGTCACAAAGATTCGGACATGACTGAGCGACTGAACTGAACTGAACTGCCAATTTTATCGCTTGGTGTGTCATATAACACTAAGTTTATGAAAATTTGCTCTGGTCTTATGGAAAACTACATTTTAACCAACATTTTAAATATTTAAGCATTCAGCCTCTAAAAATGCCTAGACACAGGCCAACAGCTATTTGTCACAAGGAGAGTAGTTATTTGCAGTGGATGCAGGCCTTTGCTCCAAAACCAATGGTCTTCTCTACTTTTTACCTATGTGTGTGTTAGTCACTCAGTCACATCCAGTTTTTTGCAATCCCATGGACTGTAGACTGCCAGGTTCCTCTGTCCATGGAATTCTCCAGGCAAGAATACTGGAATGGAGAGCCATTCCCTTCTCCAGGGGATCTTCTTGACCCAGGGATCGAACCTGGTTCTCCTCCACTGCAGGCAGATTCTTTACCATCTGAGCTACCAGGGATGCCCAAGAGGCCTGCCAAAGACCCCCAACTGCATCCTTGTCTGCCTCTGCTCCAAGCACCATAGTTTTTATGAGATCATGTGGTTCAATTGGCTGAGCAGTTTGCACAGCAGCCTGGACCTTTTGTAAACGTTCTTCTATTCTGAGCCACACTCAAAGTTAGCAGCTTTGGCTGGAATGGGCTGGACTAACACATCCAAATGACGATGGTGTTATTTCTAAAATCCACAGGGTTCCACTAGGTGTTGTGCCTTTTTTATTTTTCTTTTGTAGGAGGTGCCAGATGCAACAACTATTCCTTCACCTATTAAAATGACTAAAATTGAAAAGACTATTCATACTAAGAATAGCAATGCAGACCTTTGTACTCGTTCACAGACAACAAAATGAGTTAAAAGGTAATTATACAAAACTGATGGAGAAGTAAATGGGAACCCACTCCAGTATTCTTGCCTGGAAAATCCCATGGGCAGAGGAGCCTGGCGGACTACAGTTCATGGGGTCGCAAAGAGTCAGATATGACTGTGTGACTGAACACATACACAACTGAAGGGGGCAGTAAATTGTTGCGTTTTTGAATTATGCTGAAGCTGCTAATGCACTGCTTACTCCATCCTTTGCTGAGTTTTCATACTGACTTATTTGGTCTATGGTGGTTTTTTTTTCATGCCTTTTTCTGCTTTCACTAGCACATTTCTAAGAACACCGGATAACCGATTAATGAGTCTAGCAAAGTCTACCCTTTGCTTTTTTTTCTTAGCTACTAAGTTGGTCCCAAGTGGAGGTTAAACATTTTTCTATTTTTCAGGTATCAAAACTAAATATTACCATTTTCATATTACATTACTTTGACATAAATAATGTCATTATATTTATAAATAAATGTTCAATGCAACTTCTCTGTTAATAGTTAAAGCAAATCTGAACATGTAACCCTCATGTTCAAAATCCCTCAATAGTTTCCCTTTCAGTTGAGATAAAGAACAAAGTCCGACCCAGACTCCAGATCTTCTGTGATCCACCATGTGCTAGCCTCCCAAAGAAGCTCCTCTTTTCTTCTCTCTATGCATTACAGCTCCATTTGCAAATTTTTTCTTTCTATAATGGTCTAGCTCCCTGAAAAGCTAGACCTGCAAGTGAAGGAAGACCTTGAGGAGTGCAAATGTTCAAAGGTATAACCTTGTTAGAAATGAAGACACTCAGGACCCAGTTCTAACCTATTGAAGCAGAATGTGCATTTTAAGAAACTCACCAGGAGATTCACAGGACCTGAAGTCTGAGGAGCACTGATCTAGGCTACTTCCCATGTATTCTTTCTTTCATTTTTCCTTTGCGCCTCTCCATGACCTATGCCTAGGAAGATTTCTCATCAAACTTCATTGCAAAGTGGAAAGTTAGAAATAGGCATGGAATATGAGCTACAGTCTTCATGAGAAGGAGTTGGCTCATAAAGGGACTTTAAAACTTTGGCTTCATGAAAACCAAATGTGATTAGTTAAATCAGACCATACTGACCAAAGCACACAGAGTATCAAAATTCATAGATATTGGAGTTTGTATAAACATGTTAGAAATGGCATCTGTGACGTAAGGAGTACAATTCCAATTTTAAAAAAATCTGGAACTGTCAACACTGATTTGATTTTTATTTCAGAGTCTGTAATGCCCTGTGGTATTGCCTGGATTCCCCATAAATGTCCATGTCCATAACACCCAGTGGAAAAGCTTAGGACTGTTATAAAGAGAATCCTTGTGTGCTATCCTGGGAATTTGGGTTTTTCACTTTCTCCTCTGGCAAAAGCGCACATTTATGCAATTGGTTGATGTTGTTCAAAACAAATTCATATAAACAACATTTTCCTGAGCTTGGAAAATGAAGATTTCAAAATGAATGTGTGCAAAATGATGCTGCCTATGTAGAGTCACTGCAGTGTTCTTTTACTATTTTCTACTTCAGAAAGTGAAACACTGAAAGGATCTCCACAGTTTCTTAAGAGATATTGGTAAGAGTGAATGATTTCTATAATACTCATTATTTTTTATAAAAAGTTAAATACTATTAAATTTATAACAATTTTGATTTCATTCATAAGCCAATTCAAGCCAATGCATAGCCAACTGAAAATGAAAAATGAACAGTGAATAATCTGTAACTTTTATTATTGTGAGTAAAATCTGGGTGAGCAAAATAGCTCTAAGACTACATTGCATTCCTTAATGATAGATAATTATTTAGTTAGAATAGTTACAACGATTCTGTAGGATAAGTTTTGGTGAAGAAGAATGTCAAAAAAATTGAAAGTGAGTTTGGGGATTTAAGTCATAATGTTTCCTGTATAAGAAATCTTTCTGAAAATTGTGTTCAAAACACTCATTTTATTTTGTTGCTGTTGTTGTTCAGTCACTCAGTCATATCCAACTCTTGGCGATGCCATGGACTGCAGCACTCCAGGCTACCCTGTCTTCCACTATCTTCTGGAGTTTGCTCAAATTCAAGTCCATTAAGTTGGTGATGCAATCTAACCATCTCATCTTTTGCCACCCCTTTGTCATTTTGCCTTCAGTCTTTCCCAGCATCAGGGTCTTTTCCAGTGAGTTGGCTCTTCGTATCAGGTGGCCAAAGCATTGGAGTTTCAGCTTCAGCATCAGTCCTTCCAATGAATATTCATTTAATTAACCACATTAACAAATTAAATTTTAAATTAATTTGCTTAAACTGTAACCTTTCTATCCTTTCACCAACTTCTGACAGTAATTTCATTGAAAAAAATATATATATCTGGAAGAATTCAGAAAATATTTCCCAGCACTCTTTTCTGCCTTATGACTTAATAATCACCCACACATTGAATTGAAAATTTGATTTTCATTAGTTATTGGGGACTGCATGGAACAAAACCTATTCCAAATATACTTTTAACAGATTCAAATTTTTGGATTGGTTATTTATGTTGCCTGTATCAAGTTCCAGTACTTGGTTCAATTTTTTTCTGCTATCAAATGGGTAGAAAAACAGAATCTGTCAGGTAAATCCAGCAGGATTTCTAGGGAAAGTCAGCCGTAATCATCATAATAATAGAGACATTGTGCAGTGGTAGACTATTTAACAACAATACAAATTTATAAAGTAAACTTAAAATGAAAGTCTCTGTTCCATATACAGATTCCATAGGGAATAAATGGGGTTCTGAATAAAAGAAAAAGGATTTAGAGTACTGATAACTTTTAACAAAAATTTAAGACAAATATTTAAGCCACACCTCTAGCCTTTCCTTATTTCATCTAAGCTTTTCTCTGATGCTTCCTCATTCCCTCTTCAATGCTTTGTCTGTCCTACACTTATCCATCTATATCCCTTCTCCTCTTCCTGCTTCTTGTTTCCTTTTCATCTCTCCCTCCAAACTTCCCATTCTATTCCTTTATCCTCTTTCTTCTCAATGCCTGCCCCTCTTTCTTTTGAAAATTTAATGACATTGTTTCTCAAGACAAAAAATAATTTGCATCTCTCTCCACATCTCAGATACTCTCCTTCATTCTCCTCACTGCTGTGACACTTGCTTCCCTTTCATCACTCATTATTATCTGACATCTGTTCTGTCACAAATGAAAACTCATCTCACTAAAGCCATTACAAATCTCTTAAATCCTACTCAGTGATTTCGGTTCACTCTTTTTGTTACCAAATAAATTGTACTTTCCTTTGTCTTTTTTGTGCTTTCCACTCTTTAGGTTCATAAAACTACCTTTCTAATTCCCTCCTGCTTCTCTAGTCACTGTTCAGTAGCCTTTTCTGGTCTTTTCTTTTCCCTCCTTGTGTGAGCCAGTGTTCCTGGTTGCAACATGAAATGAGTTAATTCAATGGAAATTGGCTCTAATAAGTAAGTGCTAGGGAACTTACATAAATCCACCAGACAAATGGGCAGGAACACACAAAAAAAGTTAAGCAGTTAACCGCCAAAATCATATAGCAACTCTAGCTCAGTGAGACCTGTTGCCATTGCTGCTGAATTTGAATGCTACGGCTCACAATGAAAATGCCATTGTTGTGGGTGCAGGATGCATTTTGGCGACATGATATTGCAACTTCATTGACTTGGAAAATCTCTTTTCTCAACATTTGACCTCTTTCTCCCCTCTTCATATCCAAATTCAGTGTAGATGAGTTTGGGTGGCTAATGGTAGATCTGGTCCCCTCACTCTACTTTCAGGGAGTAGAGAAGGTCAGTTTTTAGAATTTTGACTTCTAGACTGAATGCTAATTTGTGTCTAACACCAAGAGTCATATAGCAGAAAAGAGAATCAAATATTATTAATTAATACATGATGGGTATCTATTTTAATTTAACATAGCACCTCCACATGTATTTTCTTTTACGTTATCCACACTGTCCACTGTCTTCTGGATATGCTTTCAGCCACCTCAATGTCTCCTAAGTCATTATTTTAAACTCTTATAGATTATTATTGCTAAATTTATGTCACTTTAATATAAAGAAGAAGTTTCTTGCAAAAACTGGCCTCTGCATCTGAATTTTCCTTAATTTTCCATGATCACCTAGTAAGACATCAAGTGACTTTCACCTTTACTAACCCACTCTTCCAGCTTCCCTGATAGCTCAGTTGGTAAAGAATCTGCCTGCAATGCAGGAGACCCTGGTTTGATTCCTGGGTCAGGAAGATCCATGGAGAATTGGGCTTCCCTTGTGGCTCAGCTTGTAAAGAATCTGCTGCAATGCAGGAGACCCTGGTTTGATTCCTGGATTGGGAAGATCCCTCTGGAGAAGGGAAAGGCTACCCACTGCAGTATTCTGGCCTGGAGAATTCCATGGACCGTTTAATCCATGGGTTAGCAAACAGTCAGACATGACTGAGCAACTTTCACTAACCCACTCTTCATATCTCATGTGTCACCAAGTCCCAGTAACTCTACATTGTGATTTATTTTGATCTGTTTTTTTTGACTTCTCAAAACTCCCATTGTCATATCACATATGAACTAAAAACTTCAGATACATTTAAATCACTTGGGGAGCATTTATAAAATGCATATTATTAGATGCCGTTTATGACGTGCATGGCATTAAATTCATTTATTAAACCAGGCCCTTGTAACATTTTTACTTCTGATGCTGCATCCATGAATAAAACACAGGATTTCTCTACCTTAGCAGTTTTCCCATAAATTTGCTCATGTTCAGAATGTCTTGCTTCTGTTCTACATCTGTTCGTTCCCATATACATTTTGAGATACAGTAGGCAGTTGGTCAAAAAGTTTGGGTTTTTCCATAGGACCATACTGAAAAACTGAACAAAATTTTTGGCCAACATAATAGTTGGTTTTTTCCAGCACAATAATTTCCCCCAAATACTTTTCATGTATTTCAGTAAGAGTAAATAAAATGAAGGACACTCTAGTGTATGTTTTTATTTCTATTATCTTCCTGAAATTTTCTTTTTAAATGACTGGTGACTGTCCTTTTTCCATCTACTGCACTGTATTTCAGAGGCCATATATTAAGGATATGGAAACAAAAAATGCAACAGAGCTGACAGAGTTTATTCTCACAGGACTTACATATGAACGAGTATGGCAAGTCCCCCTGTTCCTGCTGTTCTTGATGATATACCTCATCACTACCATGGGAAACCTTGGTCTGATTTGTCTCATCTGGAATGACCCTCACCTTCAAATCCCCATGTACTTATTCCTTGGGAATTTGGCCTTAGTGGATATTTGGTTATCCTCCACAGTGACTCCCAAGATGCTGGTCAACATTGTCACCCAGAATAAGAGGATATCTCTCTCTGAATGCATGGTGCAATTTTTTTCATTAGCAGTCAGTGCAACTACGGAATGTTTTCTGCTTTCAGTGATGTCATATGATCGTTATCTAGCCATATGCAACCCACTACTGTATCCAGCGATTATGACTCATAGACTATGCATGGGAATGTTAGTCTCATCATTTGTTGGTGGCCTTTTTCATGCCTTAATTCATACAGGCTTTTTATTCAGATTAACCTTCTGTAATGACAACATAATACATCATTTTTATTGTGACATCATGCCATTGTTTAAAATTTCTTGCACTGACCCTTCGATTAATGTTCTGATGATATTTATTTTCTCTGGTTCAATACAGGTGTTCACCATTCTTATTGTTCTTATCTCTTATACACTAGTTCTCTTCACAATTTTAAAAAAGAAGTCTGCACAAGGCATAAGGAAGGCCTTCTCCACCTGTGGGGCCCACCTCATGTCTGTCTCTTTATACTATGGCCCTCTTCTTTTTATGTATGTGCGCCCTGTATCCACACAAGCAGATGATCAGGATATGATAGACTCTCTGTTTTACACTGTCATAATTCCTTTCCTAAATCCCATTATCTACAGCCTGAGAAATAAAAAAGTCATATATTCACTGCTAAAAATATTAAAAAGAAACATTTAAATTTAATACTAATATGTGTTCTCTTATATGAAAACAACATAAAATTATGTAGATTAAATGTTTGAGTTTAACGTTCAAAGTTTTTTGCATTCATAACTGTTATTTTAATGACTTAAGATTTTAGTACCTAATAAATGATTTAAAATATTTGTATATATTATTTAAACACACAGGAAATTTTAATCAAGTATTCATATCATACTAAAATAAGCAGAAATGAAAATATTTTACATGCTTGTATATCTTCATTGTGGTTTTATAAGCCCATTTACTAAACATATATTAAGCACTAAAATTGTGCTGTACCTCTGAAAAGAACTCAAATATGAGGCCTTTGATCATAATCAGCCATATAGCCTGGAGACTCATATTACATACAACTCCACATAGTAAGATGTTGTGTTTGAGTGAACAGAGGCAGATCCCAGGAATGCTGCTGACCATCAAAAGATCTTCTATTCTACTTTATTTAGGACATGGTGAGCTCACTTCTTGAGTATTCAACTCTTATTTGACACAGAAGAATAAATACAATGAGAAAGCAATGAAAAAAACATGAGAAAGGATGCAAGGATTTTGACCTGACCTTCACCGTTGAAGAATTCTCGTAACTCAGTCTGCTTCTATGAGGACCAAAATGGAGTGAGTTGCCTCTCACTGTCCATATGATTTCTAAGGCCCCTTTCTAGCTATGCTTGTTGTTGGGTAGTCTGAAAAGCTTCACTGTGTCAGAAAGCTAACAGTTTAGATTGTGGACCTAATTTGAAATGGGCGTGGGGAAGAAACAAGTGGCAGAATAGGAAGGAAATGGTCTCAATCTTTGAAATCCGCCAACTGGCACAGAGGAAAAGAATCTGCCTGCCAATGCAGGAGGCACAAGACATGTGGGTTCTATCCCTGTGTTGGGGAGATCCCCTAGAGGAGTAAATAACAAACCCCTCCAGTATTCCTACCTGGAAAACTCCTGAACAGAGGAACCAGGTGGAACAGTCCACAGGGTCGCGAAGAGTCAGACAAAAATGAGCACACGAACACACAAGTGCAAACTACTGTAGGGACTGAATGTCAGTTTCCTCCCAAATCCATATGTTGAAGAACTAACCCCTTAATATGGTGGTATTACAGTAGACTCTTTGGCAGGTAATTAGTCTTAGATGAGGTCATAAGATCATGAGGCTCAGATCATGAACTCCTTTTTTCAACATTCAGACTAAAATTGAGAAAAGTAGGGAAAACCACTAGACCATTCAGATATGACCTAAATCAAATCTCTTATGATTATACAGTGGAAGTGAGAAACAGATTCAAGGGATTAGATTTGATAGAGTGCCTGAAAAAATATGGGCGAACATTCATGACATGAATGCAGTTATAGAGACCATCCCCAAGAAAAAGAAATGCAAAAAAGTAAAATGGTTGTTTGAGGAGGCCTTACAAATAGCTGAGAAAAGAAGAGAAGTTAAAGGCAAAGGAGAAAAGGAAAGATATACCCATTTGATTGCAGAGTTACAAAGAATAGCAAGGAGAGATAAGAAAGCCTTCCTCATCAATCAATAAAAAGAAATAGAGGAAAACAATAGAAGGGGGAAGACTAGAGATCTAGTCAATAAAATTAGAGTTAGCAAGGGAAAATTTCATGCAAAGATGGGCTCAATAAAGGACAGAAGTGGTATGGACCTAATAGAAGCAGAAGGTATTAAGAAGAGGTGGCAAGAACACACAGGAGAACTATACTAAAAAGATCTTCATGACCCAGATAACCATGATGGTGTGATCATTCATCTAGAGCAGACATCCTGGAAATCAAGTGGGCCTTAGGAAGCATCACTACAAACAAAGCTAGTGCAGGTGATGGAATTCCAGTTAAGCTACTTCAATCCTAAATGATGATGCTGTTACAGTGCTGCACTCAATATGCCAGCAAATTTGGGAAACTCAGCAGTGGCCATAGGACTGGAAAAGGTTACTTTTCATTCCAGTCCCAAAGAGGGGCAATGTCAAAAAATGTTCAGACTATCGTACAATTGCACTCATCTCACACTCTAGGAAAGTAATGTTCAAAATTCTCCAAGCTGGGCTTCAACAGTACATAAACCATGAACTTCCAGATGTTCAAGCTGGATTTAGAAAAAGCAGAGGAATAAGAGATCAAATTACCAACATCTGTTGGATCATAGAAAAAGCAAGAGAATTCCAGAAAAACATCTACTGCTTCTTTGACTATGCTGAAGCATTTGACTGTATATGGGTTACAACAAACTGTGGAAAATTCTCAAAAAGATGGGAATACCAGACCACTTTACCTGCCTCCTGAGAAAGCTGCATGCAGGTCAAGAAGCAACAGTTAGAACTGGACATGGAACAACAGACTGGTTCCAAATAGGGAAAGGAGTATGTCAAGGCCGTATATTGTCACCCTGCTCATTTAACTTCTATGCAGAGTACATCATGAGAAATGCTGGGCTGGAAGAAGCACAAGCTGGAATCAAGATTGCTGGAAGAAATAGCAATAACCTCAAATATGCAGATGACACCACCCTTATGGCAGAAAGTGAAGAGGAACTCAAAAGCCTCTTGATGAAAGTGAAAGAGAAGAGTGAAAAAGCTGGCTTAAAACTCAATATTCAGATACCTAAGATCATGACATCTGTTCCCATCACTTCATGGTAAATAGATGGGAAAACAGTGGAAACAGTGACAGAGTTTATTTTTGGGGGCTCCAAAATCACTGCAGATGGTGAGTGCAGCCACGAAATTAAAAGATCCTTGCTCCCTGGAAGAAAAGCTATGTCAAACCTAGATAGCATATTAAAAAGCAGAGATATTACTTTGCCAACAAAGGTCCATCTAGTGAAACTATGGTTTTCCATTAGTCATGTGTGAATGTGACAGTTAGACTCTAAAGAAAGTTGAGTGCCAAAGAACTGATGTTTTGAACTGTGGTGTTGGGGAAGATTCTTGAGAGTCCCTTGAACTGCAAGGAGATCCAACCTGTCAATCCTAAAGGAAATCAATCTTGAATATTCATTGGTAGGACTGATGCTGAAGCTGAAACTCCAATACTTTGGCCACCTGATACGAAGAACTGACTTATTGGAAAAGGCCCTGATGCTGGGAAAGATTCAAAGCAGGAGGAGAAGGGGATGACAGAGGATGACATGGTTTGATGGCATCACCAACTCGATGGACAAGAGTTTGAGCAAGCTCTGGGATTTGGTGTTGTACAGGGAAACCTGGTTCAATTCATGGGGTTGCGAAGAGTGGGACAGGACTGAGTGACTGAACTGACTAACTGAGGTCATAAGGGTAAGGCTTTTCATGATGGGATTAGTCCCCTTATAAGAAGAGAGAGAGACAAGAGAGCTAGCTTTCTCTACAGGGGTACTCAGCTAGGAAAGGCCATATGAGAAGGCAGCTGTTTGCCAGCCGGAAAGCAAGTTCTCACCAGTTCACTGTTTGCTGGACTTTTGGACTCAGACTTCCCAACCTCCAGAATGTAAAAAATAAATGTCTGTGTTATAAGGCCAAAAATCTATGATATTTGATTGTAGCAGTGTGAGTTAAACAAACCCAGTATTTTGAGACAATCAGTGGAAAAAAATTTTACAATATTAAGATATTTAAAGAACAAAAAGAATTTCTATACATCCACTAGTTCCTACTTAAATAGCACTGTAAAAGGTAGTCTGCAAGCTTCACCCTTGTGTGTCATTTGTATTCCAGACCTACTCTTCCTTACTGTCTTTGTAGTTGCCATCTATTACCTCAAGCAGCACAGTAACTCTTTCGTTCGTTTGATAACACAGAGGAATGCAGATGCAAAAGTAGTGAGTGGTAGTTTACTTTCAGGTCAACAAAATCATAGTTTGCGTTTGGATAGAAACAATCCTCCATTTGGAAGTGAGAGTGCAATGCCAGAAGGACAGAAAAACATAGGAACAATAAATATTTTGTAGTGGTCACTAGGGACAGTAGTCACTGCTGCCTCTCCCATTTCTGCCCTTTGATTCCTAGACCCATGAAACAGTATCATACACTGGTATTTGGTTCAGAAATTTCAGCTTTATGGAGATACTTGTCCTAGCTTTGTGAGATATTGCCATATAGTTCTACTATAACTGAAGCTTTACCATGGCCATTTACCATTCTATCGAACTATATGCTTCAGAGAGTGGTGCACAGGGTAAGGCCACTGAATTCCACAAGCATGGGCACACTGCCACACTTATTTTGCTCTGAAGTGAGTTCCTTGACCATAATCAGTACCGTTAAGAACATTATGACATTGGAATAGGAATTCTGTTAGAATAAGGCTAATTTTGGCAGAAGCATTGACTGCAGGAAAGTCACATATCTGGACATATCTGTATCTAGAGTAAGTATCCATTCCAGTAGAACAGATCACTTTCATTTTCATTTCCACTTCCACTTCCAATGTAATCATGTTGCTACCAAATACACAACTGATCACTCCAGTGAATGATGGTGCCACATTAAGGATGTAATATTGGTCTCAGCTGTGGCTGCGCACCCAGTGGAGGGTAGAGTCAAGCTTAGGGATTTAGGGAGGGAAAGTCAATATTGTTGAGCCAATCAATAACTTCAATCCATGCCACCATGGCCACTTTGTTTAGGATCCCATTAAATGATGGGGCTTCCCTGGTGCCTCAGCGGTAAAGAATCTGCCTGAAAGTCAGGAGCCTCAGGAGACACGGGTTCGAACCCTGGATAAGGAAGATCCTCTGTAAGAGGGTGTGGCAATCCATTCTGGCCTGGAGAATCAAGGATAGCTTTTAAGATTCCCTTATAAGTCTTTCTACAACTAACACCAAAACAATATGTTCTTTTCATCATGGGGGACTGGAATGTAAAAGTAGGAAGTCAAGAGATACCTGGAGTAACAGGCAAGTTTGGCCTTGGAGTACAAAATGAAGCAGGGAAAAGGCCAACAGAGTTTCGTCAAGTGAATGAGCTGGTCATAAGAAACACCATCTTCCAATAACACAAGACAATTCTACACATGGACATCAGCAGATGCTCAATACTGAAGTGAGATTGATTATATTCTTTGCAGCTGATAATGGAGAAGCTCTATACAGTCGGCGAAAATAACACTGATAGCTGGCTGTGGCTCAGAACGTGAACTCCTTATTGAAAAATTCAGACTTAAATTAAAGAAAGTAGGGAAAACCACCAGACCATTCAGGTATAACCTAAATCAAACCCCTTATGATCAATACTTTGGCCACCTCATGCGACGAGTTGATTCACTGGAAAAGACTCTGATGCTGGGAAGCATTGGGGGCAGGAGGAGAAGGGGACGACAGAGAATGAGATGGCTGGATGGCATCACCAACTCGATGGACATGAGTTTGAGTGAACTCCGGGAGTTGGTGATGGACAGGGAGGCCTGGCATGCTGTGATTCATGGGGTCGCAAGGAGTCGGACACGACTGAGCGAATGAACTGAACTGAACTGAACTATGATTATACAGCCAAGTGACAAATAGATTTAAGGGAATAGACCTAATGGAGTTCCTGAAGAACTATGGACAGAAGTTTATGACATTGTACAGGAGGCAGTGATCAAGACCATCCCCAAGAAACAGAAATGCAAAAAGGCAAAATGGTTGTCTGAAGAGGCCTTACAAATAGCTGAGAAAAGAAGAAGTGAAAGGCAAAGGAGAAAAGGAAAAATATACCCATTTGAATGCAGAGTTCCAAAGAGCAGCAAAGAGAGATAAGAAAGACTTCCTAAGTGAACAATGCAAAGAAATAGAGGAAAACAATAGAATGGGAAAGACTAGAGATCTCTTCAAGAAAATTAGAGATACCGAGGGAACATTTCATGCAAAGATGGGCATAATAAAGTACAGGAACGGTATGGACTTAACAGAAGCAGAAAATATTAAGAAGAGGTGGCAAGAATACATAGAAGAACTATACAAAAAATATCTTCATGACACAGATAACCATGATGGTGTGATCACTCACCTACAACCAGACATCTTGGAGTGTGAAGTCAAGTGGACTTTAGGAAGCATCACTAAAATCAAAGCTAGTGGAAAGCTAGTGATGGAATTCCAGTTGAGTTATTTCAAATCCTAAAAGATGATGCTGTTCAAGAACTGCACTCAATATGCCAGCAAATTTAGAAAACTCAGCAGTGGCCACAGGACTGGAAAAGGTCAGTTTTCATCCTAATCCCAAAGAAGGACAATGCCAAAGAATGTTCAAACTACCACAAAACTGTATTCATTTCACATGCTAACAAAGTAATGCTCAAAATTTTCCAAGCTGAGAACTTCCAGATGTTAGAGCTGGATTTAGAAAAAGTAGAGACACCAGAGAAAAAATTGCTAACATCTGTTGGATCATAGAAAAAGCAAGAGAATTCCAGAAAAACACCTACTTCTGCTTCATTGACTATGCTGAAGCCTTTGACTGTGTGGATCATAACAAACCATGGAAAATTCTTAAAGAGATGGGAATACCAGGCCACCTTACCTGCCTCCTGTGAAACCTGCATGCAGGTCAAGAAGCAACAGTTAGAACCGGACATGGAACAACGAACTGGTTCCAAATTGGGAAAGGAATAAGTAAAGGCTGTATATTATCATCCCACTTATTTAACTTATATGCAGATTACAACATGTGAAAATGCCAGGGTGGATGAAGCATAAGTTGGAATCAAGATTGCTGGGAGAAATATCAATAACCTCAGATATACAGATGACACCACCCTTATGGCAGACTGGGAAGAGGAACTAAAGAGCCCCTTGATGAAGGTGAAAGAGGAGAGTGAAAAAGCTGGCTTAAAACTCAACATTGAAAAAACTAGGATCATGGCATTAAGTCCCATCACTTCGTGGAGAATAGATGAGGAAACAATGAAAACAGTGATAGATTTTATTTTCTTGGGCTCCAAAATCACTGCAGATTGTGAGTGCAGCCATGAAATTAAAAGATGCTTGCTTCTTGGAAGAAAAGCTATGATAAACCTAGACAGCATATTAGAGAGCAGAGACATTACTTTGCCAACAAAGGTCAGTGTTGTCAAAGCTATGATTTTTCCAGTAGTCATGTACGGATGTGAGAGTTGGACCATAAAGAAGGGTGAGCGCCAAAGAATTGATGTTTTTGAACTGTGGTGTTGAAGACTCTTGAGAGTTCCTTGGACTACGAGGAGATCAAACCATTCAATTCTAAAGAAAATCAATCCTGAAAATTCACTGGAGGAGCTTATGTTGGAGAAGACTCTTGAGAGTCCCTTGGACTGCAAGGAGATCCAACCAGTCCATTCCAAGGATCAGTCCTGGGTGTTCATTGGAGGGACTGATGCTAAAGCTGAAACTCCAATACTTTGGCAACCTCATGCGACGAGTTGACTCACTTGGAAAAGACTCTGATGCTGGGAAAGATTGGGGGCAGGAGGAGAAGGGGACGACAGAGAGTGAGATGGCTGGATGGCATCATCGACTCGATGGACATGAGTTTGAGTGAACTCTGGGAGTTGGTGATGGACAGGGAGGCCTGGCGTGCTGTGATTCATGGGGTTGCAAGAGTCGGACACTACTGAGCGACTGAATTGAACTGAACTTAAGTTGAGAAGGAATCTCAAATGTTTTGACCACCTGATTTGAAGAGCTGACTGATTGAAAAAGACCCTGATGCTGGGAAAGACAGATGACAGGAGGAGATGGGACCATCAGAGGACAACATGGATGAATGGCATCATCAACTCAATGGACATGAGTTTAAGCAAGCTCTGGGAGATGGTGAAGGACAGGGAAGTTTGGCATGTTTCTGTCCATGGGATTGCAAAGCACTGGACATGACTGAGAAACTGAACAGCAATTGAATGATGACAAGGTTACTTGAGAAAGAGTAACTAGTGTCCAGTCATTGGGTAATCTTAATCACTTGGTGATAATATCTTATTCTGCTGAGATAACATTTTTTTTGTGTGTGAACATTCACATGGGACACAAATATCTTCATGTTTTGTGCCCATTTAGAGAAATTATTAACATGACTCTTACAGATCTCCTTGTAATCAATTTCAAGTCATTTTCCTTCAAAGGCTTTGAACATCCCACCAAACCACTGGCCACAGCCAATGAACTGGTATATATTCACACATCTGTCCATTTCTCCAGAATAAATTGAACAACCAGGTTCAGTGGTCAAAGTTCTGCTCACTGGAATGTTTTCCCATCACCAGTGTCCTTTAGGGATGTCAGAGAGAGGAGTTTTAGTGCAACAGCTATTCACTTTCTGATGCTGTCAGGTTTAGGTTGCTTCCATGTCCTGGCTATTTTAAATAGTGCAGCTATGAACATTGGGCTGCATGTATTATTTGATTTGTGATTTTCTTGGGTAAACACCCAGGAGTGGGATTGCTGGATCATATGGTAACTGAATATTTTGTTTTTTAAGAAACCTCGATACTGTTTTCCAGAGTGGTTGTCTACTTTTACACTCACAAGAATAGGGCATCAAGGTTCCCTTTTCTCCATACCCTCCCCAGCATTTATTCCTTGTAGATTGTTTGATGATGGCCACTCTGAGCTGTGTGAAGTGATGCCTCGTTGTATTAATATTTTTGATTTGCATTTCTCTAATAATTAGTGATGTCAACACTAAGCATCTTTGCACTTGTTTGTCGGCCATCTGTATATCTGCTTCGAATAAATGTCTATTTAGCCTCATGAGAAACCTATATGCAGGTCAGGAAGCAACAGTTAGAACTGGACATGAACAACAGACTGGTTCCAAATGGGAAAGGAGTACGTCAAGGCTGTATATTGTCACCCTGCTTATTTAACTTATATGCAGAGTACATCATAAGGAACTCTGGTCTGGAAGAAGCACAAGCTGGAATCAAGATTTCCGGGAGAAGTATCAATAACCTCAGATATGCAAATGACACCACCCTTATGGCAGAAAGTGAAGAGGAACTCAAAAGCCTCTTGATGAAAGTGAAAGAGGAGAGTGAAAAAGTTGGCTTAAAGCTCACATTAAGAAAACTAAGATCATGGCATCTGGTCCCATCACTTCATGGGAAATAGATGGGGAAACAGTGGAAACAGTGTCAGACTTTATTTTTTTGGGCTCAAAAATCACCACAGAGGGTAACTGCAGCCATGAAATTAAAAGACGCTTACTCCTTGGAAGGAAAGTTATGACCAACCTAGATAGTATATTAAAAAGCAGAGACATTACTTTGTCAACAAAGGTCCATCTAGTCAAGGCTCTGGTTTTTCCCGTGGTCATGATGGATGTGAGAGTTGGACTGTGAAGAAGGCTGAGCACTGAGAAATTGATGCTTTTGAACTGTGGTGTTGAAAGAGACTCTTGAGAGTCCCTTGGACTGCAAGGAGAGCAAACCAGTCCATTCTAAAGGAGATCAGTCCTGGGTGTTCATTGGAAGGGATGATATTGAAGCTGAAACTCCAATACTTTGGCCACCTCATGTGACAAGTTGACTCACTGGAAAAGACTCGGATGCTGGGAGGGATTGGGGACAGGAGGAGAAGGGGACGACAGAGAATGAGATGGCTGGATGACATCACTGACTCAATGGGCATGAGCTTGAGTGAACTCCAGGAGTTGGTGATGGACAGGGAGGACTGGCATGATGTGATTCATGGGGTCGCAGAGTTGGACACGACTGAATGACTGAACTGATCTGAACTGGGACATAAATGTCTATTAGGATTGGGTTGTTTGCTTTTTGATATTGAGTTGTATAAGAGGCTTGTATATTTTGGAGATTAATCCTTGTCCGTTGCTTTGTTTGCAAATATTTTCTACCATTCTGAAGCTTGCCTTTTCAACTTGCTTATAGTTTACTTTGCTGTGAAAAAGCTTTAGAGTTTCATTAGATTCCATTTATTAATTTTTGTTTTTATTTTCATGACTCTAAGAGGTGGGTCAGAAAAAATCTTGCTGCAATTTATATCACAGTTCTTCCTATGTTTTCTTCTAAGAGTTCCATTGTGTCTGACATGACATTCAAGTTAATCTATTTTGAGTTCATTTGTGTGTATGGTGTTAGGGAGTGTACTAATTTCAAGGCACTGTGGTACCTGAACGGGAAGGAAGTTCAAAAGGGAGGGGTTAAATGTACATGTATGACTGTTTCATTTTGCCATACAGTAGAAACTAATACAACATTCTAAAGCAACTCTATTCCAATAAAAATTAATTATGGGTGATATCCAAAAGTCTTCAAGCAAAGAACGCTGGAGAGGGTGTGGAGAGAAGGGAACCCTCTTACACTGTTGGTGGGAAAGCAAACTAGTACAACCACTATGGAGAACAGTGTGGAGATTCCTCAAAAAACTGGAAATAGAACTCCATATGACCCAGCAATCGCACTCCTGGGCATACACACCGAGGAAACCAGAATTGAAAGAGACACATGCACTCCAATGCTCACTGCAACACTGTTTATAATAGCCAGGACATGGAAGCAACCTAGATGTCCATCTGCAGATGAATGGATAAGAAAGCTTTGGTACATATATACAATGGAGTATTACTCAGAAATTAAAAAGAATGCATTTGAACCAGTTCTAATGAGGTGGATGAAACTGGAGCCTATTATACGGAGTGAAGTAAGCCAGAAAGAAAAACACCAATACAGTATACTAACACATATATATGGAATTTAGAAAGATGATAATGATAACCCTGCATGCGAGACAGCAAAAGAGACACAGATGTACAGAACAGTCTTTTGGACTCTGTGGGAGAGGGCGAGGGTGGGACAATTTGGGAGAATGGCATTGAAACATGTATATTATCATATGTGAAACGAATCGCCAGTCCAGGTTCGATGCATGACACAGGGTGCTCGGGGCTGGTGCACTGGGATGACCCAGAGGGAAGATATGGGGAGGGCGGTGGGAGGGGGTTCAAGATGGGGAACATATGTACACCCGGGGCAGATTCATGTCAATGTATGGCAAAACCAATACAATATTGTAAAGTAATTAGCCTCCTATTAAAATAAATAAATTAAGAAAATAAAATAAAATGAACATGATATATATTTTAAAAAAACAAACTGAACTCTCTATAATGACTGCTTCTTATCATTTTAGAGTCTATAATGCCCTGTGGAACAACCTGAATTTTTCATGAATGTCAAAGCTCATAATGCCCAGGAGAACATCTTAGGAAAACTAAGATCATGGCATCTGGTCCCATCACTTCATGGGAAATAGATGGGGAAACAGTGGAAACAGTGTTAGACTTTAATTTTGGGCTCCAAAATCACTGCAGATGCTGATTGCAGCCATGAAATTAAAAGACACTTACTCCTTGGAAGGAAAGTTATGACCAACCCAGACAGCATATTAAAAAGCAGAGACATTACTTTGCCAACAAAGGTCTGTCTAGTCAAGGCTATGGTTTTTCCCGTGGTCATGTATGGATGTGAGAGTTGGACTGTGAAGAAAGCTGAGTGCCGAAGAATTGATGCTTTTGAACTGTGGTGCTGGAGAAGACTCTTGAGAGTCCCTTGGACTGCAAGGAGATCCAACCAATCCATCCTAAAGGAGATCAGTCCAGGGTGTTCATTGGAAAGACAGATGCTAAAGCTGAAACTCCAATACTTTGGCCACCTCATGCAAAGAGTTGACTCACTGGAAAAGACTCTGATGCTGGGATGGATTGGGGGCGGGAGGAGAAGGGGACGACAGAGAATGAGATGGCTGGATGGCATCACCAACTCGATGGACATGAGTTTGAGTGAAATCCGGGAGTTGGTGATGGACAGGGAGGCCTGGCATGCTGTGATTCATGGGGTTGCAAAGAGTTGGACACCACTGAGCCACTGAAGTGAACTGAACTGAATGGGTGTCCATGGGCTCTATCAGGGGAATTTTATGAACAGTTCTTCAATTACACATTTTCTGGCAAAAGCACACAGTTATAAAACTAGTTGAGTCTTGTGTTCAAAATAAATTCATATGAAAAGCATTTTCCTGAGCTTGGATAATGAAACCTCCAAAATGAATCAATGTGCAAAATATTGCTACTGGTGTTCTTGTCAATGCAGTACTTTTGTATTATTTTCTACTTTGAAAAGTCAAACACTGAAAGGATCTCAACTTTGGTAGCTATAAGTAAGACAGAATGATTTCTATAACATCTATTTTTAAAACTAATGTTAAAATACTGTTAAATTTTATACTAACTTGATTTGGTTTACAAAATGCCAAGACAGACATTTGAAAATGGAAAACAAATACTAATAATCTACTTTATTATTATATGTAAAATCTAGATGAGCAAAATAGATCCGTAATGAAACATAATAATATGATTAGAATAATTATAATGATTCCATAGGATATGTTTTGGTGAACTAGAACATTAAAAATATATGTGACTTCACAGAGTTATATCATAACGCTTCCTCTTTAAGAAATCCTTCTGATTATTTTGCTCAAAATATATATTCCATTAACTTAACTACATTCTCTGATTGATTTTTAAGTTAAATCACTGACATAGTAACCCCTCTCTCCTTTAACCCAATTCTGACAGCAATTTCTTTGGAATTTAAAATAATTTCATTGAAATATTATTTCCTACATATATATGAAATTGATTGTATATATATATATATATATATACACACTCACAAAGGTTGTAGGTATGTGTGTGTATGTATGTGTGTATATATATATTTGTGTGCATGTATATGTATATATATGTATATAAAACTGTATGCAGAAAGTGTTTCCTAAGTGTTCTTTCAAATTTATGACTTAAGTACCCACACATTAAATTGAACTTTTTTGTTTGCTGAATTGTTTAAAATTTTATAAAAGGAAGCACATTCAAACAAATATACATTTAGCAGCTGCAGCTGTTGCCATTGTTTATTTACATTGCCTGTGTTAATATTCCAGGCTGGGGGTTAAATTTTTCTATAAAACTGGTAGGGGAATAAATGCTCTCAATTAAATCCAACAGGATTTCTAGAGAATGTCAGTTGTCTGTGACAACAGAGACTCTAAGTAGAGTTAGCATATTTATTAACAATAGAAATTTATAAAGTAAATTTTCTTGTCAAATACGTGAATTAATATATCTCTGGTTTGACATGTTCATAACTAGCTACAGAATCTGGTTCAAATGATTGTGAAATATATGAATACTTATTTTTACTATTCAGCTCAGTTCAGTCTCTCAGTTGTGTCCGACTCTTTGTGACCTCATGAACCGTAGCACGCCAGGCCTCCCTGTCCATCACCAACTACCAGAGTCCACCCAAACCCATGTCCATTGTGTCGGTGATGCCATCCAGCCATCTCATCCAGGATGTCTGGCTCTAGGTGAGTGATCACACCATCGTAGTTATCCAGGTCATGAGGATCTTTTTTGTACAGTTCTTCTGTGTATTCTCGCCACCTCTTAATATTTTCTGCTTCTGTTAGGTCCATGCCATTTCTGTCCTTTATTGAGCCCATCTTTGCATGAAATTTTCCCTTGGTATCTCTAATTTTCTTGAAGAGATCTCTAGTCTTTCCCACTCTATTATTAGCTACCTTGCTACTGCTGCTGCTGCTGCTAAGTCGCTTCAGTTGTGTCCGACTCTGTGTGACCCCATAGACGGCAGCCAACCAGGCTCTGCTGTCCCCGGGATTCTCTAGGCAAGAACACTGGAGTGGGTTGCCATTTCCTTCTCCAATGTGTGAAAGTGAAAAGTGAAAGTGAAGTCGCTCAGTAGTGTCAGACTAGTAGCGACCCCATGGACTGCAGCCCACCAGGCTCCTCTGTCCATGGGATTTTCCAGGCAAGAGTACTGAAGTGGGGTGACATTGCCTTCTCCAATTAGCTACCTTAACGATTCCCAAATCTTTGTTTCTATTATGCTCCTATGGAGTCATAATGCTTAGTATATATCACCTGGATGGTCAGTGCTTGCTCCTTGCAAATACTTGCCACCACATCTGAGTTTTCAGTCTCAATATTTGATGACTTTCTACCTGGTAATCAAGTGACTCTTATGATTTTCTCTCTTTTATTAACCACCCCTTTACATCTAATATGTCTGCAAGTGTTAGTGGTTCTACATTCTGATTTACTTTGAACTATCTGTTTGAATTCCTAATCACCCCAATGTCAAAGCACACATGGAATAAGATTTCCGCATACATTTTCTTCAGTTCAGTTCAGTCGCTCCGTCATGTCTGACTCTTTGCGACCCCATGAATCACAGCATGCGAGGCCTCCCTGTCCATCACCAACTCCCGGAGTTCACTCAAACTCATGTCCATTGAGTCGGTGATGCCATCCAGCCATCTCATTCTCTGCTGTCCCCTTCTCCTCCCGCCCCCAATCCCTCCCAGCATCAGAGTCTTTTCCAGTGAGTCAACTCATCGCATGAGGTGGCCAAAGTATTGGAGTTTCAGCTTTAACATCAGTCCTTCCAATGAACACCCAGGATTGATCTCCTTTAGAATGGACTGGTTGGATCTCCTTGCAGTCCAAGGGAGTCTCAAGATTCTTCTCCAGCACCACAGTTCAAAAGAATCATTTCTTCACTTAGGAAACATTAATAAAATGACTAGATAACATTCATGACCTAGAGAATCAACTTTGGTAATAATACCTCAGAATCTATTTTGTACCACTCCCTCTCCCAGACACTTCGAATGTGTAACCTGTTGTAAGAACCACTGGTCAATAGTCATAGCTTCCAGATTAGTACTTCTGACACCAGGCTACAACCCCTGAAGTCTATTTTATTCAGCCAGTTATTTAACTTTAAAAATAACTGAGGATGCATCTCCATGTTTTAAAAATTTTCAGTTTGTCTATTCCTTAAAGAATAAAATTCAATAAAGTTTCATTAGTACTCAGTTTACCTTATAATCAGGCCCTTCTAACATCTTAATTTTGACACTATATCCATGCCCTAAGCACATTTCCTCCATCTTGTTTAATAATCCCCCATAAATTTGATCATGTTTAGAATGTCTTTCTCTTCTTCTACGTCCATTCATACCTGTACATATTTTGAACTGAAATAATTACATTATTCCAATAAATTGATTTCTGCAAATACTTTTCAAGTATTTGGTAAGAGTAAATAAAATAAAGGGCATTCAGGCTTGGTATATGGCTCTATTCATATTACCCTAACCAAATTTCCTTTTTAAAATTCTTGAGAAATGTTTTCTCCATTTACTGAATTGTATTTCAGATTCAATCTATTACTGATATGGAAACATAAAATGCAAAAGAGCTGACAGAGTTCAATCTCACAGGACTTACACATCAACCAGAGTGGCAAGTGCCCCTGTTTCTGCTGTTCTTGATAATATACCTCATCACCATCGTGGGAAACCTTGGTCTAATAGCACTCATTTGCAATGACCCTCAACTTCACATCCCCATGTACTTATTCCTAGGGAACCTGATATTTGTGGATATTTCGTTATCCTCCACACTGACCCCCAAGATGCTGCTCAACTTCTTTGCCATGAGCAAAATGATCTCTCTTTCTGAATGCAAGATACAATTTTTTTCCTTTGTAATCTGCTAACTACTGAATGTTTTCTGTTGGAAACTATGGCATATGATAGTTATGTGGCCATATGCAAACCACTAATTATCCAATGATCATGACCAACAGACTAGGCATTTGGTTGTTAGTTTTGTCATATTTTGGTGGCCTCCTTCATACCACACTTCATATTTTTTTTTACTCAGATTCAGTTCAGTTCAGTTCATTTGTTCAGTTGTATCCGACTCTTTGCGACCCCATGAATCTTAGCACGCCAGGCCTCCCTGTCCATCACCAACTCCCGGAGTTCACTAACTCATGTCCGTCGAGTCGGTGATGCCATCCAGCCATCTCATCCTCTGTCGTCCTCTTCTCCTCCTGCCCCCAATCCCTCCCAGCATGAGTCTTTTACAGTGAGTCAACTCATCGCATGAGGTGGCCAAAGTATTGGAGTTTCAGCTTTAGCATCAGTCCTTCCAATGAACACCCAGGATTGATCTCCTTTAGAATGGAATGGTTGGATCTCCTTGCAGTCCAAGGGACTCTCAAGAGTCTTCTCCAACACCACAGTTCAAAAGCATCAGTTCTTCGGCACTCAGCTTTCTTCACCGCCCAACTCTCACATCCATACATGACTACTGGAAAAACCATAGCCTTGACTAGATGGACCTTTGTTGGCAAAGTAATGCCTCTGCTTTTTAATATGCTATGTAGGTTGGTCATAACTTTCCTTCCAAGGAGTAAGCGTCTTTTAATTTCATGGCTGCAATCAATATCTGCAGTGATTTTGGAGCCCCCCAAAATAAAGTCTGACACTGTTTCCACTGTTTTCTCATCTATTTCCCATGAAGTGATGGGACCAGATGCCATGATCTTAGTTTTCTGAATGTTGAGCTTTAAGCCAACTTTTTCACTTTCATCAAGAGGCTTTTGAGTTCCTCTTCACTTTCTGCCATAAGGGTGGTGTCATCTGCATATCTGAGGTTATTGATATTTCTCCCAGCAATCTTGATTCCAGCTTGTGCTTCTTCCAGCCCAGCATTTCTCATGATGTACTCTGCATATGAGTTAAATATGCAGGGTGATAATATACAGCCTTGACTTACTCCTTTTCCTGTTTGCCTTCTGCAATTCCAACACAGTACATCACTCTTACTGTCACATTACACTACTGTTTAAGAATTTTTGTACTGACCCTTCCATTAACATTCTGATAATATTCATTTTTTCTGGGTCAATACAGGCATTCACCATTTCCATTGTTCTTATCTCTTATGCATTAGTCCTCTGTACAATTTTGAAAAAGAAGTCTCTACAAGGCATAAGGAAGGCCTTCTCCACCTGTGGAGCCCACCTCTGTCTGTCTGTTTATACTATGGGCCTCTTCCCTTCATGTGTGTGCTCTCTGGATCTTTACAAGAAAATGATCAAGATATTATGGACTCTCTGTTTTGCACTATCATCATTCCTTTCTTAAATCCAATTATCTACAGCCTCAGAAATAATAAAGTCATAAATTCCCTGGCAAAAACGTTGAAGATAAATGCTTAAAACTCATATTAGTATTTGTCCTCTTGTTAAAATAGTCATATAATTGTGGAGATCTGATGCTGCTATTTGTAGTTTTGTGTATAAGTTTGTTCCTTTTATAACTATTCTAGAATTTTAATGACTCACTAAGGAGATCCAACCAGTCCATTCTAAAGGAGATCAGTCCTGGGTGTTCATCAGAAGGACTGATGCTAAAGCTGAAACTCCAGTACTTTGGCCACCTCATGTGACGAGTTGACTCACTGGAAAAAGACTCTGATGCTGGGAGGGATTGGGGGCGGGAGGAGAAGGGGACGACAGAGAATGAGATGGCTGGATGGCATCACTGACTCGATGGACATGAGTTTGAACGAACTCCAGGAGTTGGTGATGGACAGGGAGGCCTGGCATGTTGTGATTCATGGGGTTGCAAAGAGTCAGACACGACTGAGTGACTGAACTGAACTGAACTGAACTGAAGGTGGGATTTCTAGTAAACATCTTAAAATATGTGGATATGTAACTCAAAACCAAGAATAAAGATAAATTTTAATCAGGAGTTCATGTAATATTAGAATAATTAAAGAGGAGAGAAATTATCATAGTTCACACATATATTCTCATTGTGGCTTCATAAATGCATTAAGCAATACAATAGTATAATCACCGAAGAAAATGGGATATAATGTCCTTGATAGCAAAAGCACTGTGTAGTCTAGAGACTTACATTACATTTAATTCTACAGTAAAGTTAGGATTGTTTTTGAGTGAATGGAGGACAATCACAGGAATTTGTATCTATAAATAATCGGAGAGAATTAAAATGAATACTTTAAATGAAGTAAAATTGGAAGGCGTATTATTAATCTTGTGACGAGCCCATGGAGATTACTAGGCCTACAATGGCTACTGAAAGTCAGATCACCTTCCTGTTGTTCAGTCGGTCAGTCGTATCCAACTCTTTGCGACCCCATGGACTGCAGCCCACCAGGCTTAGGTTTCTTTCACGACAGTTGCAAGTATCATATACCTAAAGTGATTAATCTTGTTCTACTTAGCAGGAGGATTATCTCCTGTTTTATATTAGGAGAAACTCTTTAAGTATATGTTTGGATTTATAATTTAACAGTACCAGTAAAAATATCATTATTACATATATCCAAAAGTAAAGGTCACAAGATTAGACCAAGTCATGTATCTTGTTTTTGTTCCCTAAGGGACATCCCCAAGCCTCAGAAATGGAGTGAATAAATCATAGTCCAGATACTTTTTTAATTTTTCACTATAGGATCCATGTTATTGCGTATTTCCCTGGATTGTTATTTTTGTTGCTGTATAATATTCCCATTGCTCTGATTATTTTTTTCTTGTAAGTTATCTAAATTTCTGTTTGTTCACAAACTGTTATGACTTAAAGCCTATATTTCTAATATAGGCAACTGGTGTATATTTCTTTGATAACCACAAAAGTTTGATTCTGTAACTGGCCTTTTGTTTGAATGAGAAGGTTGAGAAAAATGTATCGCCTGCCAAGTTCTTCTTTAGGTTGGGCAGGTATGAAATAGGCACTGGAGGCCTGTCAGATGTCAGACTTCCTATGGAGCCTTCTCTTGAATATGTCTAATCTATAGATTCTAGTGCTCTGATGTATGTTTCAGAAAAATCCATACTAATTTATGCCTTACAAAATTCACTAAAATCTCTTCACTGATGTGTTCCCATTTTTATTTCTGTTAAAGTGTTGTTTTTTTTTTTCATTTTGTATATCATATAAGTCATTGCAGTGGAATGTTGGGAAAGATGTAAAATATAAACCCTTACAAAGCTTACATTTTACATTAGAAGTATTGTCCAGATATCTTTAAAAAAAGAAACTATGAAATGACATATGTATTATTTAATGTTAGTGAGATGTAAAAGCTATCAGGCTACATTCATCCAGTTGTCTGAAACACTGATGATATCAGATGAAAACGCTACTTGGAAACACTAATAATACAACAGAACTACTCTTTATTATGAAGATATATTAATTATTTAACCTTGAGATTTAAGAGAATTTATAGCTCCTCTCTGTTATGTACATGGATAAATTTTTTTTCTCCTCATTTTACAACAGCTTGTGATATTGAGAACTTGCTGACAACATTATCCTTTACAGTGTTCAAAAAATCAACACAATCACAAGTTAAGTAAAAACAAACTCTACTAAATCTAGAACCATATTTCTCAGTCTGAGTTGTGAACTGCTGTTGTGGTGTTGTTTGCTTGTGAAGTCATGTTCAACTCTTTGCGACTCCATGGAATGCAGCACACCAGCTCTGTCCTCTGTCTCCTGGAGTTTGGTCAAATTCATGTCTGCTGAGTCGGTGATGCCAACCAACCATCTCATCCTCTGCACCCACTTCTCCGGCAGGAAAGGAAAGATTGCTTCAATTTTTCCCAGCATCAGGGTTTATTTCAATGAGTCAGCTCTTTGTATCAGGTGGACAAAATACTGGAGCTTACGTTTCAGCATCAGTCCTTCCAATGAATATTCAGAGTTGATCTCCTTTAGGATTAACTGGTTTGATCTCCTTGCTGTACCAGGGACTCAAGTCTTCTTCAGCACCACAATAGAAAAGCATCAGTTCTTCAGCACTCAGCCTTCTTTATGGTTCAACTCTCACATCTGTACATAACTACTCAAAAAGCCATAACTTTGACTATATGGACCTTTGTTTTTTTAATAAATGCCTAGGTTTGTCATGGCTTTCCTTCCAAGGAGTAAGCATCTTTTAATTTCATGGCTGCAGTAAACATTCTCAATGATTCTAGAGCCCAAGAAAATAAAGTCTGTCACTGCTTCTACTTTTCTCCCTTCCATTTTCCATGATGGGATGGGATGGGATGCCATGATCTCAGTTTTATTAATCTTGAGTTTCACGCCTCCTCTTTCACCTCTTTCACCCTCATCAAGAGGTTCTTCAGTTCCTCTTCGCACTTTCTGCCATTAGAGTGGCATCATCTGCATATCTGAGGTTGTTGATATTTCTCCTGGCAGTCTTGATTCCAGTTTGTGAGTCATCCAGCCCAGCATGTCACATGATGTGCTCCACATATAAGTTAAATAAGCAGGGTGACAGCATACAGCTTTGACATACTCCTTTTCCAATTAGGAACCAGTCCATTGCTTCATGTCCAGTCCTAAGTGCTGCTTCTTGATCTGCATACAGGTTTCTCAGGAGACATGTAAAATGGTCTGATGTTCCCATCTCCTTAAGAATTTTCCACAGTTTGTTGTGATCCACACAGTTAAAGGCTTTAGTGTAGTCAATGAAACAGAAGATTTTCTGGAATTCCCTTGCTTTCTTTATGATCCAACAAATGTTGGCAATTTGACCTCTGGTTCCTCTGCTTTTCTAAACCCAGTTTGTATATCTGGAAGTTCTCACTTCACATACTGCTGATGGATTCACATGTAGCTTGAAGGATTTTGAGCATAACCTTGCTAACATGTGAAATGAATGCAACTGTATGATAGTTTGAACATTCTTTGACATTCCTTCTTTGGGATTGACTGCCCAAGTACTGCATTTCAGACTCTTTTGTTGACTATGAGGGCTACTCCTTTTCTTCCAAGGGGTTTTTGCCCTCAGTAGTAGATACAATGGTCATCTTAAATTCACCCATTCTCTTCCATTTGAGTTCACTGATTCCTAAGATGTTGATGTTAACTCTTGCCATCTCCTATTTGACCACATCCAATTTACTTTGATTCATGGACCTAATATTCCAGGTTCCTATGCAATACTGTTCTTTATAGCATCAGACTTTACTTTTACCACCAGACACCAGACACATCCACAACTGAGTGTCATTTCCGTTTTGGCCCAGCTTCTTCATTCTTTCTGGAGCTATTGGCAATTGCCCTCCACTCTTCCCCAGTAGCATAATGGACACCTTCTGAGCTTGGAGGGGTGTCATCTTTGTCACTCCAAAAATATCATATCATTTTTCCTTTTCATACTATTCATGGGGTTCTTGTAGCAAGAAATCTGGAGTGGTTTGCCAGACTCTCCTCCAGTGAGCCATGTTTTTTGAGAATTCTCTGCTATAATCCATCCATCCTGGGTGGCCCTGCATGGCATGGCTCCTTGCTTCATTGAGTTTCCACAACCTCTTTGCCATGGCAAGGCTGTGATCCATGAAGCAGAGAAAATCCTATCTGAGAAACAGTACTATGTATTGGATGCAGATTCAAAAAATATTCATCTTTTGAACTTTGAACTTTCTGGTATTATCATACAGGAAATTGTGTAACTTAGTTCTAAAAGTCCATTGTATCGTTCACTCAAATCAGCTGCTTCAGGATTTTAGGGAACAGGATAAGACAAGTGAATATAAAAATAATGGGGCCATTATGACATTTTATTTGCTATGAAGTAAATTCCTTGATCAGAGGCAATGAAATGTGGGATGACACTGTGGAATGAAATGTACCATGACAGTGAATAAGGAATCCTGTAAGTCCACAGATGGTTGTTTCAGCAGAAGCACTGCCTATAGGGGAGGTAAATCTGTATCTAGAGTAAATATCTATTCTGGTAAGAACAAAACACCAACTCTTTCTTGATGGAAAACTGTCAAATTATCAACTTATTGCCATGTAGCTGGCTAACCACTCCAACTAATGTTGAAATATTGGGGACTCAATGCTGGGCTCTGTACTGGCAAATGGAGCACTCTGACATGACCTTAGGCAAGCTGTCAATGTTAAGTGGAAGCTAATGATGTAGGGATCATGTGTAACCTTTGTTCTTGTCATCATTTTGCCTTTTTCATGAGCCTATCTGGTGATGACAAGTGTGGCTGGAGAAAGAGGTTTACTGGTGACCATAAAATGGTTTTCAGCCACAAGTATTTTTTAAAAATACATTACTCTATATTCCTGGAATCTTGTGCAGGTCACAAGATTAGACCAGTCCATTCATCTTATTTTAATTTCTCTGGTGCATTCTCAGTTCTAGGGAAATGGAGTGGATTGATCACATTAAAGTTGCTTTTAATCTTCTTCCTAAAGATTCATTTTAATTGTTTATGTCTGTAGTTTGTTGACTATTATTGGTACACAATGTTTCCATTATTCAGATGGTTTCCTGTCAATTATGTGGATTTTTGCTTTTTCATACACTGTAATGACCCAAAGACTAACTGAAAGTGCAGGCTATATGTATGCATTTTCTTCTACTGTCATTAAGGACATTTCCTAATGGATTTTTCTTTGAATGAGAAGTCTGATGTCAAGTTATGAGTATATGAGTGGGCTGTATAACCTATCAAGACTTAATTTAGCTTGGTGAGTACAGAACAGACAGTTGGAAGCTTCTAAGAAACTTAGACCTCCTTGTAGCCTTCTTCTTCAGATGTTTGGTCTACAGACTCCTCTGCTCTGTTCTGACCTTCAGTACAATTCAAACCGCTTTATGCCTTCCAGAAATTATCAAAATATCTAGTCAAATGATGTGATTCCACTCACCTTCTGTTACAGATTTATTAATTTAGTACATTATTTTTCATTAGAGTAGCACGTTAGGAAAGAAATAAAATATACACTTTTGAAAAATCCAGATTTCAGAAAATATATTTCATATATAAAGAATATATATTCTACACTTAGAGAATATGATTCCTTTAAAAAGATACTTTGAAAACCAATCTGTATTGTTTAACAGTTATTTAGGTGTTTAGCATGTTACCATTTTACTAAATTCAGCCAGTTGCCTGGAACGCTGCTGGAGACTGAGGACAGCAAGTGTTGTAATTCAAAAGAAGGCCTGAGACAGGAGGGCCAATGCTATAGATGCCTGAGTACAAAGTCTTGAGAATCAGGATCACCTAGAGAATCTAAAGATCAGTGTCAACCAGGCAAGTAGAAACTGAATTCAAACTTCCTCTGCCTTGCTGTTACATTCAGACCCCCAGCAGACTGGATGATGCCCAGGTACATTGCGAGGACGTAATCTCACAGACACACTCCAAAATAATGTTTAATCAGATAAATGGACAGCCCACATCCCAGCCAAGTTGACACATAAAACTAACCTTAAAATCTATCCATACTCACCATGGCACCCATACATATCTCCTGAAGACATATGTTATCTCCACATATAATAAGAATAAAGTTATATTCCACCGAACATAAGACACCCATTTGTGGATAATGGAAAATGTACTATCTCCTTCCCCAGAACAGTAGGTAAATTCTTGGAGTGATGTTTATTTCTCTCCATGATATATGAAAACTTAAATACTATAATGGCAAATGAATAACCCTCAAACTCTATATTATACAGTCAGGATATCCTATGCACATGACAAGGAAAGAAGACTGGAAAGAAAGCTAAGATATTTGCTCTACACCTACAATGTATCCACATCATACTAAGAAGGAAATCTCTTGGCAATTATAGTCCTCATATCTGTAAGAGCTCACATGATTGTGGCTGATACTTATTTTGTAGCTGATGATTTAACTGAATTATTTCTCTACATATTCTATATTCCTATTGGCTTCAGGAAGGCTCTCAGGTGAACACTGTTCTTTATCTGGTGGGGTAAACCAAGCTTTCATTCCTGAAGAGTCTGAGCCATTAGAACTACTGTCTGACCTGTTTGTTGAAGTTTTTCAATGACCTTAATCATGGGAATGAAAACACTAAGAGACTAGTGAATCTTCATTCCAGACACTCTTTTCCTTACTCCCTTTGTGGAATAATCTAACTGCTTCCTGGTAGTTACCATCAATCACCTCGGCTACCACAGAATTTCTTTTTTGTCTGCTGATTCAGAGAAATGCAGACCCAAAGGTACTGAGTGCCAATCTACTTTCAGCTCAGTGGAATCACTGTTTTGTGTCCCAGTAGAAACATTCCTCCCTCTGTAATTCAGAGTCTAAGGCCAGAAAGACAGAAAAACACAGAAACTAGAAACAAATATTCTGTAGGGGTTCTTAGAGTTATTAGTGACTGGTGCCACTCCCATTTTCACTCCTTGATTTCTAGACCCATTAATCTGCTATGGGTGAAACAGTATCATATACTGGTGGTTGGTTCAGAGATTCACCATTCTATCAAACTGTATGCTTCAGAATGATGGGGAATAGGGTAAGACCAGTGATTACCACAAGCATGGGCACACTGCCACACTTATTTTTGCTCTGAAGTGAACTCCTTGACCAGAATCAGTGCTATTAAGAATACTGTGACAGAGCTTCCCTGGTGGCTCAGTGGAAAAGCATCCATCTGCCAATGCAGGAGACATGGGTTTGATCCCTGGTCTAGGAAGATCTCACATGCCTCGGAGCAACTAAGCCCATGTACCACAACTGAAGCCTGCACACCCAAGAATCCATGCTCCGGAACAAAAGAAACCACCACAATGACACGTCTGCACACCATAACATGAGAGTAGACCCTGCTGTCCACAACTAGAGAAAAGCCTGCACAGCAACGAAGACCCAGCACAGCCAAATATACAATAAATGAATAAATATAAAATTATAAGAAAAGACTAGCATGACAGTGGATAAGTGAAATTGTTAGTTTCTCGGTAATGTCTGACTCTTTGCAACCCCATGGACAGCAGTGTGGCAGGCTCTTCTGTCCCTGGAATTCTCCAGGAAAGAATACTGGAGTAGGTACCCATTCCTTTTTCCAGGGAATCTTCCTGACCCAGGGATCAAATACGGGTTTCCAACACTGCAGGCAGATTCTTTACCATCTGAGCAAGAATACACGTAAGAAATATACAAAAAAAGGTGTCAATGACCCTGATAACCACAATGGTGTGGTTACTCACCTAGAGCCAGACATCCTGGAGTGTGAAGTCAGGTGGGCCTTAGGAAGCATTACTATGAACAAAGCTAGTGGAGGTGATGGAATTCTAGCTGAGCTATTTCAAATCCTAAGAGATGATGCTGTTAAAGAGCTGCATTCAATATGTCAGCAAATTTGGAAAATTCAGCAGTGGCCATAGGACTGGATAAGGTCAGTTTTCATTCCAATTTCAAAGAAAACCAATGTCAAAGAATGTTCAGACTACCATACAATTTCCCTCGTTTCACATGCTAGCAAACTAATGCTCAAAATCCTTCAAGCTAGGCTTCAACAGTATGTGAACCAAGAAACTCCCTATGTACAAGCTGGATTTAGGAAAGGCAGAGGAACCAGAGCTCAAATTGCCAACATCCACAGGATCATAGAAAAAACAAGGGAATTCCAAAAATATCTACTACTTTATTGATTACGGATGAAGTAATCAAATGAAATTCATTTGATTGTGGATCACGACAAACTGTGGAAACTTCTTAAAGAGATGGGAATACCTGACTACTTTACCTTCCTTCTGAGAAACCTGTATGCAGGTCAAGAAGCAACAGTTAAAACCCATCATGGAACCACAAACTGGTTCAAAATTGGGGAGGAGTACATCAAAGCTGTATATTGTCACCCTGCTTATTTAACTTATATGCAGAGTACATCATGACTATACTATTCATGGGCTGGATGACTCACAAGCTGGAATCAAGATTGCCAGGTGAAATATTAACCACTTCAGATATGATGAAGATATCTAATGGTATACCACTCTAATGGCAGAAATCATAAAGGAACTAAAGAGCCTCATAATGAGTTGAAAGAGGACAGTGGAAAAAGCTGGCCTAAAACTCAACATTAAAAAAACTAAGATCATGGCTTTCGGGCCCAACACTTCAGGCAAATAAATGGGGAAAGAGTGGAAACAGTGACAGATTGTATTTTCCTGGGCTCCAAAATCACTGAGGATGGTCACTACAGCCATGAATTTAAAAGACACTTACTCCTTGGAAGAAAAGCTATGACAAACCTAGACAGCATATTAAAAAGCAAAGACACCACTTTGCCAACAAAGGTCCATATAGTCAAAACTATGGTTTTCCCAGCAGTCATGATGTATGGATGTGAAAGCTGGATCATAAAGAAGGCTGAGTGCCAAAGAAGTGCTACTTTTGAACTGTGGTGTTGGCAAAGACTCTTGAGAGTCCCTTGGACAGCAAGGAGATCAAACCAGTCAATTCTGAAGGAAATCAGTCCTGAATATGCACTGGAAGAACTGATGCTGAAGCTGAAGCTCCAATATTTTGGCCACCTGATATGAATAGCCTCCTTATTGGACTCTGATGCTGGGAAAGATGAAGTCAGGAGGAGAAGGGATGACAGAGTATGAGATGGTTGGATGGCATCACTGACTCAATGGACATGAGCTTGAGCAAACTCTGGGAGACAGTGAGAAACAGGGGAACCTGGCATGCTGCAGTCCATGGGATGGTAAAGAGTTGGATATGATTGAGTGACTGAACAACAACAATGACAGTGGATAAGGAATTCTATAAGACCAAGGATGATAATATTGGCAGAAGCACTGACTGCAGGGAAGTTAATAAATCTAGACATATCTGCACCTAGAGTAAGTATATATTCCAAAAAGAACAAAGGACTCCCACTTCAAATGTAACCATGCTGCCACCAGGTACACAGCTGGTCACGCTAATGAATGGTGGTGCACATCAAGGGCTTAATGTTTGGCTTGACTGCTGACTGACTGGATACCCAGCAGTGGCCAAAGTCAAGCTGGACTTAGGAAGGGGAAGTAAATGTTGTTGAGCCTATCAATAACCTCTATCCCTACCACCTTGGCCACTTCATTTGGGAGCCCACTGAGTGGTGACAGAGGTGCTTGAGAAAGACTGACTAGTGCCTATACATTGTGTGCTTAATTGAACAGTCATGTGAGGCACTTTGCAGCCCCATGGACTATAGCCCACCAGAATCCTCTCTCCATGGGATTCTCCAGGCAAGAAAATTGGAGTGGGTCTCCATTGCCGTATCCATGGGAGCTTCCTGACCCAGAGACAAGATCCAGGTCTCCTGCACTGCAGACAGATTCTTTACCATCATCTTAATCACTTAATGATAATATCCTATTCTGCTGAGATCACTTTTTTTGATGAGCATTTGCATGGGACACAAATACCTTCATGTTTTTTGCCCATTCAGAGAGGTCTATTAACATAAGTCTTCTACAGATCTCCTTATTGTTGATTTCCTATCATATTCTTTCAAAGTCTATGAATATTCCACCAAACCACTGGCCACAATCAATGAATTGGCATATAACCACACAACTGTCCATTTCTCCTCCCAAAGAAAGTGTACAATCCGGTGCAGTGGTCAAAGATCTGCTCACTGGAAAGTTCTTCCTTCACCACTGTCCTCTGCAATGTCACAGAGAGAAGCTGTAGTGCAGCAGTTGTCCACTTTATGATGGTGCCTGCATACCATTCAGAACCATCTGTAAATCAGGCCTCAGTCTTCTCGGTCAACTAATCATAAGGACACAGGCCCAGGCTGGGAGACAGAAGCCATTGCAGCAGGAGTGAAGGCAAATAAGAGTTTGGACCACTGCTTTAGTAACTTACTTGTGCCCTCAGGGCTTGTTCCTGCTTGATCAAGTTTATATATACTAATTTCATTTGATGAAGAAATGCTTCTATGCATACCCAACTGCATGGAGAGTGACAGGGAAACTATTCAGCTTAGCAAGGGCAGCTCTGTTATCATTGAAAATTGGTGGTCATGGTTTTTTTCTCCTAAGGCTCACTAGGAGGCCAATGGTTGTTTCTCTAAATTAGAGTAGTTATCTAGAAGATGGCAGTCCTTTGCTCAGAATTCCAAGGGCATGCACTTCTAGAAGTGTGTTAAAGGCGTCAATCTCTTCCACTGCCACTTCCAGCACCAGTGCTTGTGCTGGATATGGCCCATGAGCACAACAGCTTTTACATTAGCCTTGATATGTTGGACAGCCTCCTCTCCTGAAGAGAAGTGAAGTCGTTCAGTTGTGTCAGACTTTGTGACCCCATGGACTTTATTTAACCTACCAGGCTCCTCCATCCATGGGATTTTCCAGGCAAGAATACTGGAGTGGGTTGCCATTTCCTTCTCCAGGAGATCTTCCTGACCCAGGGATTGAACCCGGGTCTCTTGCATTGTAGGCGGACGCTTTACTGTCTGAGCCACCAGGGAAGTCCCTTCTCTCTGGGGCTTCACTCAAAACTAGTAGCCCTTCCTGTCACTTGGTAAATGGACTGGAGGAATATGCCCAAATAAGGATAACATTGCCTCAGAAATCCATAGAGGCTTCTTATTGTAAAGCTAATCTTTTTGTGCTTATGAGAGCACATTGAACAAAAAGTTACATTTGTTTACAAGAGATTCCCACCTTTCCTCACCTTTCTTCATCTGCTACTCAGACCTTATCACCCAATTTTCTGTCAGTCTGGAGGTTTCTGCTTTTCTTTATCTGTTAATGGACTTCTGCTGTTTACAAGATGTGTGATTTCCTGGTTCCTGCCCCCGTTTCCCTGCTCTTCCCTAGCTACCTTTATGCTGTAAAATTCCCCCCTCAAGAAGTCTGGACCCTTAAAATCTTTTACTCATCATGCACCAAAGTCAAGACACTTCCTTGTTGTTGTTCAGTAGCTTAGTAGTGTCCAATTTGTGGCAATCCCATGGACTGCAGCACATCAAGTTCTCCT
Source organism: Moschus berezovskii (assembly GCF_049115385.1). Classification (NCBI taxonomy): domain Eukaryota; kingdom Metazoa; phylum Chordata; class Mammalia; order Artiodactyla; family Moschidae; genus Moschus; species Moschus berezovskii. Next base: position 62,931,249 of record NC_142460.1, read on the forward strand.
GTCCTTCACTATCTCCCAGAACTTGCTCAGATTCATGTCTATCAAGTTGATTATGCTATCCAAACATTTCATACTCTAATTCTCTTCTCCTTTTGTCTTCGGTCTTTCCCACATCACACTCTTTTCAGGTGGCCAAAGAATTGGAGCTTCAGCATCAGTACTTCCAATGAATATTCAGGGTTTATTTCCTTTAGGATTGACTGATTTGATCTCTTTGCTGTCCAAGGGACTCTCAAGAGTCTTCTACAACACCACAAGTCAAAAGCATCAGTTTTTGGGCACTCAGCCTTCTTTCTGGCCTGGCTCTCACATCTGTACATTACTATTGGAAAAACCATAGCTTTGACTATATGGACCTTTGTTGGCAAAGTAATGTCTCTGCTTTTTAATACGCTGTCTAGATTTGTCATAGCTTTCCTTTCAAGCAGCAAATGTCTTTTAATTTCATGGCTGCAGTCACCATCAACAGTGATTTTGGAGCCCAAGAAAATAAAATATGCAACTGTTTCCACTTTTCCCCCTTCTATTTGCCATGAAAAGATGTCCTTATGATTAGTTGACCGAGAAGACTGAGGCCTGATTTACAGATGGTTCTGAATGGTATGCAGGCACCATCATAAAGTGGACAACTGCTGCACTACAGCTTCTCTCTGTGACATTGCAGAGGACAGTGGTGAAGGAAGAACTTTCCAGTGAGCAGATCTTTGTTTTATGAATGTTGAGTTTTAAGCTAACTTTCTCTCTCTCCTATTTTGACATAAATAATGTCAATATTTTGCTCAATAAATGTTTAATGGCAACTTCTCTGTAAATATTTAAAGGAAAATCTGAATATGTGACCACCATGTTCAAAATCCCTTAGTAGTTATCCTTTAAGTTGGGTAAAGAGCAAAGTACCCGACCAGCCTCTAGATCCTCTGTGATCACTCACAGTGGCCTTCTTTGTCTACTTGGTCTCCACTTTGCTTCTCTCTTTGCACACAAGCTCCATTTGCCATTTTTCTTTGTTTCTGTATTGTTTCTGTAATGATCCAACTCTCTGAGAAGCTAGGCGTGTAAATGAAGGAAGTCTCTGAGGATGGCAAATATCCAGATACAGCACCCTGTGAGAAATGACACCCCTCAGGAGCCACCTCTGACCTACCAAAACAGAATCTGCATTCTAAGATCACCAGGAGATTCATAGGAATTAAAGTTTGAGGAGCACTGATCTCGGCTACCTACCAGTGTGGTCTTGCCTTTTGCTTTTCTTTTGCTCTTCCTAGAAAGATTTCTCATCAGTTTTCACTGTAAAGTGGGGAGTTAGGTGTGGGTCTGGATGTGAGTCACAATTTCCATGAGGAGGAAAATTTTCTTGTTGGCTTCTGAAGAGAATCTAGAACTTTGACATCATGAAAATCATGTGTAGTTAATTAAGACCATACTGGCAGACTATCAAAATTCATAGATAAACTGGAGTTTGCATAAACATGTCAGAAATGTGTTCTGTGTTATGTAAACATGACATAATGTTTATGATTTCAGAGACTGCAATGCCCTGTGGAGCAGCCTGGATTTCTCATAAATGTCCAAGTACATAATGCACAGCGAAAAAGCTTACGTTTGTCCAAAAGGGAATCCTTGGGCACTATCAAGGGAATTTTAGTTCATCATTCCTTCCTCTTTTGGCAAAAGCATACAGTTATGCAATGGTTGGCAATTCTGTTCAAAACAAATTCATATAAACAACATTTTCCTGGGCCTGGAAAATGAAGCTCCCAAAATGAATCAGTGTGCAAAATGATGCTGCCTGTGTTATCACAACTGTGGTGCCTGAATTTTATTTTCTATTAATACTTCAGAAAGCCGAATGCTAAATGGATTTCTACAGTTTCTTAACAGATATTGGTGAGGAAGAATGATTTTTATGATATTCATTATTTTTTATAGAAAGGTGAAATATTATTAAATTTATAATAATATTGATTTGGTTTATAAGATATCAAAATATCCAGTTGAAAATGGAAAACTGAATAATCTGCATATTTTATTATTGTGAGTAAAATCTGGGTAAGCAAAATAGCTCTAAGACTACACTGTATTCTTTAATGATATAAAATTATTTGGTTAAAATAATTGGAATGATTCCACAGCCTAAGTTTTGGTTACCATACTGTTAAACAAATTAAAAGGCAGTTTAGGAATTTAAGTCAGAATGTTTCTTGTAAAAGAAACTTTTTTGATAATTGTATTCAAAACACTTATTTCATTTAATTAAGCAGACTCTTTGCATTTAAGTCAATTAAATAGTAAATCACTTAACTAGTAACCTCTACTTTGTAACCTGCTTCTGACAATAGTTTCACTGGAAAAAACATATATATATAGAAAAATGCAAAAAATGTTCCCTCAGTGCTCTTTTCAGCTTTATGACTTAATAATTACCCACACATTGAGCTGAGCATTTTGATTATTTAGTTTCAGGACTGCATACAAGAAAAATGAAAGCAAAGTCATTCAGTCATGTCCTACTCTTTTCAACCCCTTGGACTGTAACCTACCAGGTTCCTCTGTCCATGGGATTTTCCAGGCAAGAATACTGGAGTGGGTTGCCATTTCCTACTCCAGGGGATCTTCCCCACCCAGGGATCAAACCCGGGTCTCCCACATTGTAGGCAAACACTTAACCGTCAGAGTCACCAGGGAAGTCCTGCATAGAGACCAGTCCAAATAAACGTACGTTTAATAACTGCAGTTATTGGCACTGGTTATTTATATTGCCTGTATGAAATTCCAGTCAATAGCTCTATTTTTCTGCTATCAAACTGGTAGAAAAGCAAAAGCTGTCAAGTAAATCCATCAGAAATTCTAGGGAAAGTCATCTCTAAGCATAGTAATAGCAATGATACTAGGCAGTGATATTATATTTATTAACAATACAAATTTATAAGGTAAAATTAAAATGAAAGTTCCTATTCCATACACAAATTCCATAGAAAAATAAACTTGGGATTTTGAATAAAAGAAAAAGAAAAGATTCTCAGTGCTGACAACTTCTAATAAAAATTAGATTTAAGACAATATTTAAGCCCTACCTCTAGCTTTTCCCCTTGTTTCATCTGATATTTCCTCCCTGCCTCTTCATTGCCTTGTCTTTCGTACACTTAACATTAATGTTCTTTCCCTTCTTCTCTTCCTGCTTCCTGTTTCCTTTCCACTGCCCCTTCCCCATCCAAATTTCCCATTCTGCTGCTTTATCCTTACTCCTCTCACTGCCTCTTCTCTCTCTTTTGAAAACTTTCATGACGTTGTTCCATAAGACAAGAAACCCACATCTGTTGTCCACATCTCAGATACTCTCTTTCATTTTCCTCACTACTGTGCCACTTGCTTCCCTTCCGTTTCTGGCCTCGACTCTATCACAAGTGGAAACTGCTCTCACTAAAGCCACTGAGGCATCAGGGGACTACTAAAGCCATCAGAAATCTCTTAATCCTGACATTCAGTGATCTCTGTGCACTCCTTATGCGGCCAGAGCATTTATCTGACTTAGGCACTGTTCTTTCCTTTGTTCTCCTTGAGTATTTTCCTCTCTTCAAGTTCCCACCACTCAGCTTCCCATTCTCTCCTGTTTCCCTGATCACTCTGCTCAGTAGCTTTTCTGGTCTTCCCTTTTTGTGTGAGCTGGTATTCCTGGTTGCAAGATATCTCACAATGACAATGCCACTGTTGTGGAAATAGGATGAATTTTGGTGTGGTGATACTGTGTGCTTGGCTGATTTGCAACCAAAAGCTCTTTTGTTCACATTTGACTTCTCACCTTTTCATATCACAAATCTAGTGTAGGTAGGTTTGAGTTCAGTTCAGTTCAGTCACTCAGCCATATCTGACTCTTTGTGACTCCGTGAATTGCAGCACGCCAGGCTTCCCTGTCCATCACCAACTCTCAGAGCTTGCTCAAACGCATGTGCATTGCATCAGTGATGCCATCCAACCATCTCATCCTCTGTCATCCCCTTCTCGTCCTTCCTTCAATCTTTCCCAGCATCAGGGTGTTTTCTAATGAGTCAGCCCTTTACATCGGCCAAAATATTGAAGCTTCAGCTTCAGCATCAGTTCTTCCAGTGAACAGTCAGGACTGATTTCCTTTAGGATGGACCGGTTGGATTTCCTTGCAGTCCAAGGGACTCTCAAGAGTCTTCCCCAACACCACAGTTCAAAAGCATCAATTCTTCAGTGCTCAGCTTTCTTTATAGTCCAGCTCTCACATCCTTACATGGCTACAGGAAAAACCATAGCTTTGACTAGTCAGACCTTTGTTGGCAAAGTAATGTCTCTGCTTTTTAATATTCTGTCTAGGTTGGTCATAGCTTTTCTTCCAAGGAGCAAGCTTCTTTCAATTTCATGGCTGCAGTCACTATCTGCAGTGATTTTGGAGCCCAAAAATATAAAGTCAGCTACTGTTTCCACTGTTTCCCCATCTATTTGCCATGAAGTGATGGGACCGGATGCCATGATATTTGTTTTTTGAATATTGAGTTTTAAAACAGGTTTTTCCATTCTCCTCTTTCACTTTCATCAAGAGGCTCTTTAGTTCCACTTCACTTTCTGCCATAAGGGTGTTGCCCTCTGCATATCTGAGGTTACTGATATTTCTCCCAGCAATCTTAATTCCAGTCTGTGCTTCATCCAGCCTAGCATTTCTCATGATGTTCCGTTCCGTTCCGTTCCGTTCCGTCGCTCAGTCGTGTCCGACTCTATGCGACCCCGTGGACTGTAGCCTACCGGGCCTCTCCGTCCATGGGATTCTCCAGGCAAGAATACTGGAGTGGGTTACCGTTTCCTTCTCCAGGGGATCTTCCCGACCCAGGGATCGAACCCGGGTCTCCCGCATTGGAGGCAGACGCTTTAACCTCTGAGTCACGCATATAAGTTAAATAAGTAGGGAGACATAATTGACAAATTTTGACATAGCCTTGACATACTCCTTTCCCAATTTGGAACCAGTATGTTGTTCCATGACGGGTTCTAACTGTTGCTTCTTGACCTGCATACAGGTTTCTCAGGATGCAGGTAAAGTAGTCTGGTATTTCCATCTCTTTTAAATTTTCCACAGATTTGTTGTGATCTACACATTCAAAGGCTTTAGAGTAGTCAACGAAGCAGAAGTGGATGTTTTTCTGAAAGTCTCTTGCTTTTTCTATGACCCAACGGATGTTGGCAATTTGATCTCTGCCTTTTCTAAATCCAGCTTGAATATCTGGAAGTTCTTGATTCAGGTTCTGTTGAAGCCTAGCTTGGAGAATTTTGAGCATTTCTTTGCTGGCATATGAAATGAGTGCAATTGTGTGGTAGTTTGAGTGGTGAACTCTAGATCTAGTTCCCTCACTCTAAATTCACGGGGAAAGTCAGTTTTCAGAATTTTGGCTTCTAAAGAGAATGACAGTTTGTGTCTACATCAAGAATCATGTGGCAGAAAACAGGATTAGATGATGTGATGAAAATCCATTTTAATTTAACTCCCTTACATTTACTTCCTTCTTTTTACCTTATGCATGCTGTCCACTGGATAAGTCATACAAAGTATGTTTTCTGCCACCTCAGTGATTCCCGAGTCATTATTTCTATTAAACTCTTGGAGAATCATACTGCTAGGTTTATGTCACTTCAATGTTCAGAGGATGTTTTTAGCAAAAATTGGCCACTCTATCTGAGTTTTCAATCTTAATTTTTGATGATCATCTAACCAGACACCAACTGACTGTCTTACCTTTACTGATAACTCTTCATATCTAATGGTGACTCTACATTCTGATCTATTTTGATTTATCTGCCTTCCTCAAAATTTTCAATGTCATATCACACATGGAATAAAAACTTCACAAATGTTTTAATCACTTGGGCAACATTTATAAAATACATATTACTAGATGTAATCTATGACCTACTGAATCAATTTCTACAGTAATACCTCAGAATCTATATTTTGTACCAAAACTCCCCCAGACAATTCTGTTATGTAATATGGTATGGAAATCCCTGCATAAAAGTTCCAGTTTAGTGATCAATATTTATGACACCAGGGTCTTTACCCAGCAGCCTATTTTCTACAGTCAAATACTTATTTAAAAAAAACGGTGAAGACACTCCACATCTCAAAAATTTTCTGTATCTGTCTATTCCTTGAAGAATAAAATTTAAGATCTTTCACATGGCATTCAATTCATTTTATAATCCAGGGCCTTCTAACAACTTTACCTGTTTTTTTGTGTTTTTCTTGGCTGCACTGGGTCTTCGTTGCTGTATGCAGATTTTTTCTAGTTGTGGTGAGCGGGGGCTACTTTTCACTGTGGTGTGCAGTCTTCTCATGGCACTGGCTTCTCTTGTTCCAGAGCACAGGCTCTTGGGCCTGCAGACTTCAGTAGCAGTGGCACAAGGGCTCAGGAGTTATGACAAATGGGCTGAGTTGCCCCATGGCATGTAGGATCTTCCTGGACCAAGGATCAAACCCATGTCCCCTGCATTGCAAGGCACATTCTTAACACCTGGATCACTAGGGAAGCCCCACATCTTTACTTTTGATGCATAATGTCTTAATGTCTTCTCTTCTATACCTGTTAGTTATTGTACATACTTTGAAATAAAATAGTTGCATTTTTCTAATCTAATAATTTTCTAAATACTTTTCATGTATTTTAGAAGAGTAAATAAAATAAAGGGTATTCAGGTAGTGTATGGTTTTATTTCAATTATTTTCACCAAATTTTCTTTCTTAAATGATTGATGACTGTCCTTTTTACATTCACTATATTTGATTTCAGAGGCCTTCTGTTAAGGATATGGAAAGAAAAAATGCAACAGAGCTGACAGAGTTTGCTCTCACAGGACTTACATATCAACCAGAATGGCAAATCCCTCTGTTCGTGCTCTTCTTGTTTATATATATCTTCACTGTCATGGGGAACCTTGGTTTGATTGCTGTCATCTGGAATGACCTTCATCTTCACACCCCCATGTACTTATTCCTTGGGAGTTTAGCCTGTGTGGATACTTGGTTATCCTCCACAGTGGTCCCCAGGATGCTGGTCAACATGTTTACCAAGAATAAGAGGATATCCCTCTCTGAATGCATAGTGCAAATTTTTTCCTTTGGAGTCAGTGCAACCACAGAATGCTTTCTGCTGGCAGCAATGTCATATGATCGCTATGTAGCCATATGCAATCCATTACTTTATCCAGCGATTATGACTAACAGACTATGCATGAAAATGTTAATTTCATCATTTACAAGTGGCCTTCTTCATGCCTTACTTCATACATGTTTTTTATTTAGATTAACCTTTTGTAATTCTAACATAATGCATCAATTTTATTGTGACATCATGCCATTGTTTAAAATTTCTTGTACTGATCCTTCTATTAATGTTCTGATGATGTTTATTTTCTCTGGTTCAGTTCAAGTGTTCACCATTCTTATTATTCTTGTCTCTTATACACTAGTTCTCTTTACGATTTTAAGGAAGAAGTCTGCCCAAGGCATAAGGAAGGCCTTCTCCACCTGTGGTGCCCACCTCCTATCTGTCTCCTTATTCTATGGGACTCTTCTTTTCACGTATGTGCGCCCTGGATCCACACGAACAGCTGATCAAGATATGATGGACTCTATATTTTACACTGTCATAATTCCTTTCTTAAATCCAATTATCTACAGCCTGAGAAATAAGAAAGTCATAGATTCACTGACAAAAATGTTAAAGAGAAATATTTAGATCCAATACTAATATGTGTTTTCTTACTTGAAAACAACACAAAACTATGTAGATTAGAGTTCAATTTTGTTTGCATTCATAACTACCCTATTATTTTAATGATAAGATTTCAGTACTCAATAAATTCTCTAAGATATCTATATATCTTATTAAAAGAGACAGGGAATTTTAATCAAATGTTCATATCATGCTAAAATAAATAAAGCAGAATTTAAAATGGGAAATTCCCTGGCTGTCCAGGGCTTAGGACTACACATCATCACTGCTGATGGCCTGGGTTTGATCCCTGGTCTGGAAAATAAGATACTACAAGCTGCATGGCACAGCCAAATAAATTAAAATGAAAAATCTTTACATGCTTGTATATTCCTCATTGTGGTTTTCAAAGTAGATTTTTTAAACATGTATTAAGCACTAAAATACGGGTTTCCCAGATGACACAGTGGTAAAAGAATATGCCTGCCAATGCAGGAGACACAGCAGATGTGGTTTGGATCTCTGGGTCAGGAAGATCCCTTGGAGGAGGAAATGGCAACCTGCTCCAGTATTCTTGCCTGGAAAATTCCATGGAGAGAGGAGTCGGTGAGTCTATGGGGTCACAAAGAGCTGAATGTTACTGAGTGAAAGAGCACATAAGTACTAAAATAATGCAGAAGCTCTGAAAAATACTTGAGATGGGGTCTTTGATAGTAATACATTCTTATAGCCTGGAGACTCATATCACATTTAACTTCACATAGTGGGCATTTTGTGTCTGAGTGAACAGAGGCAAACCCTAGGAATATTGCCAGCCATCATTCAAGGTTTTATTCTACTTTGTTTGGTCCCTGGTCATCCTGCTTCAAATGGATTCAATTCTCATGTGACACAGGGAAATAAACCAAAGAGGGAAGTAATGAAGAACCATGTGAAGGGATTTAAAACATTGAAGGGCAGGCCAAACCATACGAGATAATCTTAACTCAGTGTGCTTCTATAAGGAGATAAAAGAAAGTTATTTCTACTGTCTATAATGCCTTCAGGCTCTTTTTGGCTGTGTCTGTTTGTTGCTGGGTAACTGAAAAGCTTCACTAATTCAGACTGAATGACTAAGTTGGGATGGGTGTGGGAAGAAGAGAAGTTGCAGAATAGGAAGGAAATGGCCTCAATCTTCCTAAAATTAAAAAAAAAAAGTTTGTAAGCTAAAGAAGTCAGTAATATACAACATTTATTTAAATGTGTTGTTAACCTCAAAGGATTTTAAATGTATATTATCAAAGCTCAAATAATGTCAATAGCATGATATCATAGTTCCCAATGTGTTGGTGGCACAGACATGAAAATGAGCAAAAATCTGGATATTTTCTGTCTTAAAAGTCCTTGAAAGTTGGCTTTTCTCACATTGCATATTATTTAAGTATGATAAGTGATACACTTCCAGATCCATGTCTGCCCTTCTCTCAACACTGAAATTCCACACAGACTCCTATTGATTCCATTCAGGCCCACAACTTCAAAATTATCAGCGTCTGTGATCTGTAAAACTCTAGTTGTTGATTCCTCCATGTTGCTAATATTTCCTTCCTTTCCAAACACAACTGTCAGATTAACCTTCAGAAACAGGACTGTAATTAGAGCATATCATTCTTCAGTAACTTTTATTTATTTATTTATTTAAATTTATTTATTTTAATTGGAGGCTAATTACTTTACATTACTGTATTGGTTCTGTGATACATTGACATGAATCCGCCCCAGGTGCACGTGTGTTCACCATCTTGAACCCCTCCCACCTCCCACCCAATAACTTTTAAAGGATTGTCATTGCTACCAGATTGTAAGCATACATGATAAATGTACCTAGAGCTATATATCTATAGCTTTATTTACTGTAATTTATTTACTTTATACTTTATTTATAGATGCACTGTAATTATTTTTTCATGTGCATGCAGATTATATGCTATATAAATAAAAGTAAAAATATTTGTATATATTGAAATGTATCTATATATACAGATCATATTATATATAAATACACTATCTAACCATCTATCTATTCTCTATCCAGCATCTGTTCACTCTGACATTATCTAAGATAATGTCATCTATCTTTCAAATAAAACCTTAGTTTCAGTTCAGTTCAGTTCAGTTCAGTTCATTCGCTCAGTCAGTCGTGTCCGACTCTTTGCCACCCCATGAATCACAGCATGCCAGGCCGCCCTGTCCATCACCAACTCCCATACTTCACTCAAACTCATGTCCATCGAGTTGGTGATGCCATCCAGCCATCTCATTCTCTGTTGTCCCCTTCTTCTCCCGCCCCCAATCCTTTCCAGCATCAGAGTCTTTTAAAGTGAGTCAACTCGTCGAATGAGGTGGCCAAAGTATTGGAGTTTCAGCTTTAGTATCAGTCCTTCCAATGAACACCCAGGATTTCTCTCCTTTAGAATGGACTAGTAGGATCTCCTTGCAGTCCAAGGGACTCTCAAGAGTCTTCTGCAGCACCACAGTTCAAAAGCATCAATTCTTCGGCGATCAGCTTTCTTCACAGTCCAACTCTCACATCCATACATGACCACGGGAAAAACCATAGCCTTGACTAGACGGACCTTGGTTGGCAAAGTCATGTCTCTGCTTTTTAATATACTATCTAGGTTGGTCATAACTTTCCTTCCAAGGAGTAAGCCTCTTTTAATTTCCTGGCTGCAATCAGCATCCATAGTGATTTTGGAGCCCAAAAAAATAAAGTCTGACACTGTTTCCACTGTTTTTCCATCTATTTCCCATGAAGTGATGGGACCAGATGCCATGATCTTTGTTTTCTGAATGTTGAGCTTCAAGCCAACTTTTTCATTCTCCTCTTTCGCTTTCATCAAGAGGCTCTTTAGTTCCTCTTCACTTTTTAACATAGTTCAAATAATAAAGTTCTTCTTCCACGATTCTGTTATATCCAAACTGAGATTCTGAAAGCCTTCTGGACAAACCTCTCTCTCTCAGGTTCATGCTTTTGCTCACATAGGTCTCTCCATAGAGTGCCTTCCCCACTCAAATGTTTCATCTTCATTTAAAATTGAAATGGTAACATTTCCTCAATATCTCTCTCAAATGGTACAACTTCCAAGATGTGTTTCCAGAATATCACAAAGAAACTAAGAATGCTCACTGATTTTAACATTTTAGCAGCTGATTTATAATTCTTGGCCTCACCTGGCCTTATATGATAAGTTCTTTTAGACTACAATTTATATGTCTTTCTCTTTTTTCTGGCATGTAGTACAATAGTTTATACATATGAGGTCTTAAATAGGAATTAGTGAAATATTTGTAATATTAAAATGATTGACAGCACAAATACATAAAATGTATAAGTCTGTATCACTCTTTTTCAACTTGGTAATGAGACCAGAGAAATTACTGGGTCTGGGGTGGGTGCTGTATGTCAGCTCACTTTTTAAACTTCTTTAATGTGAATTGCAAATATCATGGCTATATGAGGAGGCCTTACAAATAGCTGTGAAAAGAAGGGAAGTGAAAAGCAAAGGAAAAAAGGAAAGATATACCCATTTGAATGCAGAGTTCCAAAGAATAGCAAGGAGAAATAAGAAAGCCTACCTCAGTGATCAATGCAAATAAATAGAGGAAAACAATAGAAGGGGGAAGACTAGATATATCTTAAACAAAATTAAAGATACCAAGGGAACATTTCATGCAAAGATGGGCTCGAAAAGGACAGAAATGGTATGGACCTAACAGAAGCAGAAGATATTAAGAAGAGGTGGCAAGAATACACAGAACTATACAAAAAGATCTTCATGACCAAGATAATCACGATGGTGAGATCACTCACCTAGAGGCAGACATCCTGGAATGTGAAGTCAAGTGGGCCTTAGGAAACATCACTACAAACAAAGCTAGTGAAGGTGATGGCATTCCAGTTGAGCTATTTCAAATCCTGAAAGATGATGCTGTGAAAGTGCTGTACTCAATATGCCAGCAAATTTGGAAAACTCAGCAGTGGCCACAGGACTGGAAAAGGTCAGTTTTCATTCCAATCCCGAAGAAAGGTAAGACCAAAGAATACTCAAACTACTGCACAATTGCATTCATCTCACACGCTAGTAAAGTGATGCTTAAAATTCTCCAAGCCAGGCTTCAGCAATATGTGAACCATGAAATTCCAGATGTTTAAGCTGGTTTTATTTTTTATTTATTTATTTATTTATTTTATTTTTTAATTAATTAATTTTTTTTAATGGAGGCAAATTATTTTACAATATTAAATTGGTTGGTTTTGCCATACATTGACATGAATTCGCCCCGGGTTTACATGAGTTCCCCCTCCTGAACCCCCCTCCCACCTCCCTCCTCCCTTTATCCTCCTTCTGGGTCATCCCCGCATGCCAGCCCTGAGCATCCTATAACATGCATCGACCCTGAACTAGTGATTCGTTTCACATATGACAACATACATGTTTCAATAACATTCTCCCAAATCATCCCACCCTCACACTCTCCCACAGAGTCCCAAAGACTGTTCTATATATCTGTGTCTCTTTTGCTGTCTCGTTTACAGGGTTATCATTTGCATCTTTCTAAATTCCATATATATGCGTTAGTATACTGTATTGGTGTTTTTAGAAAAGGCAGAGGCCAGAGATCAAATTGCCAACATCCGCTGGATCATCAAAAAAGCAAGAGAGTTCCAGAAAAATATCTATTTCTGCTTTATGGACTATGCCAAAGCCTTTGACTGTGTAGCTCACAATAAACTGGAAAATTCTGAAAGAGATGGGAATACTAGACCACCTGACCTGCCTCTTGAGAAACCTGTATGCAGGTTAGGAAGCAACAGTTAGAACTGGGCATGGAACAACAGACTGGTCCCAAATAGGAAAAGGAGTATGTCAAGGCTATATATTGTCACCCTGCTTATTTAACTTATATGCAGAGTACATTTTGAGAAATGTTGGGCTGGAGGAAACACAAGCTGGAATCAAGATTACTGGGAGAAATATCAATAACCTCAGATATGCAGAAGACATGACCCTTATGGCAGAAAGTAAAGAAGAACTAGAGAGCCTCTTGATGAGAGTGAAAGAGGAGAGTGAAAAAGTTGGCTTAAAGCTCAACATTCAGAAAACTAAGATTGTGGCATCTGGTCCCATCACTTCATGGAAAATGGATGGGGAAACAGTGTCCGATTTTGTTTTTCTGGGTTCCAAAATCACTGCAGATGGTAATTGCAGCCATGAAATTCAGTTCAGTTCAGTTCAGTTCAGTCGCTCAGTCGCTCAGTCGTGTCCGACTCTCCGCGACCCCATGAATCACAGCACGCCAGACCTCCCTGTCCATCACCAACTCCCGGAGTTCACTCAAACTCATGTCCACAGAGTCAGTGATGCCATCCAGCCATCTCATTCTCTGTCGTCCCCTTTTCCTCCCACCCCCAGCCTTTCCCAGCATTAGAGTCTTTTCCAGTGAGTCAACTCGACGCATGAGGTGGCCAAAGTATTGCAGTTTCAGCTTTATCATCAGTCCTTCCAATGAACATCCAGGATCGATCTCCCTTAGAATGGACTGGTTGGATCTCCTTGGAGTACAAGGGACTCTCAAGAGTCTTCTCCAACACCACAGTTCAAAAGCATCAATTCTTCGGCAATCAGCTTTCTTCATAGTCCAACTCTCACATCCATACATGACCACGGGAAAAACCATTGCCTTGACTAGATGGACCTTGGTTGGCAAAGTAATGTCTCTGCTTTTTAATATATTATCAAGGTTGGTCATAACTTTGCTTCCAAGGAGTAAGTGTCTTTTAATTTCATGGCTGCAATCAGCATCTGCAGTGATTTTGCAGCCCCAAAAAATAAAGTCTGACACTGTTTCCACTGTTTTCCATCTATTTCCCATGAAGTGATGGGACCAGATGCCATGATCTTTGTTTTCTGAATGTTGAGCTTCAAGCCAACCTTTTCACTCTCCTCTTTCACTTTCATCAAGAGGCTCTTGAGTTCCTCTTCACTTTCTGCCAGAAGGGTAGTGTCATCTGCATATCTGAGGTTATTGATATTTCTCCCAGCAATCTTGATTCCAGCTTGTGCTTCTTCCAGCCCAGCGTTCCTCATGATGTACTCTGCATATAAGTTAAATAAGCAAGGTAACAATATACAGCCTTGACGTACTCCTTTTCCTATTTGGAACCAGTCTGTTGTTCCATGTCCAGTTCTGACTGTTGCTTCCTGACCTGTATACAGGTTTCTCAAGAGGCAGGTCAGGTGGTCTGGGATTCCCATCTCTTTCAGAATTTTCCACACTTTATTGTGATCCACACAGTCAAAGGCTTTGGCATAATCAATGAAGCAGAAATAGATGTTTTTCTGGAACTCTCTTGCTTTCTCCATGAGAAGGCAATGGCAAGCCACTCCAGTACTCTTGCATAGAAAATCGCATGGACAGAGGAGCCTCATGGGCTGCAGTCCATGGGATCACTAATAGTAGGACACGACTGAGTGACTTCACTTTCACTTTTCACTTTCACACATTGGAGAATGAAATGGCAACCCACTCCAGTTTTCTTGCCTGGAGAATCCTAGGGACTGCGGAGCCTGGTTGGCTGCCATCTATGGGGTCATTCAGAGTCGGACACGACTGAAGCGACTTAGCAGCAGCACCAGCAGCAGATGTTGGCAATTTGATCTCTGGTGCCTCTGCCTTTTCTAAAACCTACTTGAACATCTGGGAGTTCACGGTTCACATATTGCTGAAGCCTGGCTTGGAGAATTTTGAGCATGACTTTATTAGAGTGTGAGATGAGTGCAATTGTGCGGTAGTTTGAGCATTCTTTGGCATTGCCTTTCTTTGGGATTGGAATGAAGACTGACCTTTTCCAGTCCTGTGGCCACTGCTGAGTTTTCCAAATTGCTGGCATATTGAGTACAGCACTTTCACAGCATCATCTTTCAAGATTTGAAATAGCTCAACTGGAATTCCATCACCTCCACTAGCTTTGTTCGTAGTGATGCTTTCTAAGGCCCACTTGACTTCGCATTCCAAGATGTCTGGTTCCAGCTGAGTGATCACGCCATCGTGATTATCTTCGTCGTGAAGATCTTTTTTGTACAGTTCTTCTGTGTATTCCTGACACCTCTTCTTAATATCTTCTGCTTCTGTTAGGTCCATACCATTTCTGTCCTTTTCGAGCCCATCTTTGCATGAAATGTTCCCTTGGTATCTTTAATTTTGTTTAAGATATATCTAGTCTTCCCCCTTCTATTGTTTTCCTCTATTTATTTGCATTGATCACTGAGGTAGGCTTTCTTATTTCTCCTTGCTATTCTTTGGAACTCTGCATTCAAATGGGTATATCTTTCCTTTTCTCCTTTGCTTTTCACTTCCTTTCTTTTCACAGCTATTTGTAAGGCCTCCTCAGACAGCCATTTTGCTTTTTTGCATTTCTTTTCCATTGAATTAAAAGATGCTTACTCCTTGGAAGGAAAGTTATGACATACATAGACAGCATATTAAAAAGCAGAGACATTACTTTGTCAACAAAGGTCCGTCTAGTCAAGGCTATGGTTTTTCCAGTGGTCAAGTATGGATGTGAGAGTTGGACTGTGAAGAAATCTGATCGCTGAAGAATTGATGCTTTTGAACTGTGGTGCTGGAGAAGACTCTTGAGAGTCCCTTGGACTGCAAGGAGATCCAACCAGTCCATCCTAAAGGAGATCAGTCCTGAGTGTTCATTGGAGGGACTGTTGTTGAAGCTGAAACTCCAGTACTTTGGCCACCTCATGCGAAGAAGTGACTCATTTGAAAAGACCCTGATGCTGGGAAAGATTGAGGACAGGAGGAGAAGGGGATGTCAGAGGATGAGGTTGTTGGATGGCCTCACGGACTTATTGGACATTGGTTTGGGTGGACTCCGGTAGTTGGTGATGGACAGGGAGACCTGTTGTGCTGTGGTTCATGGGGCCTCAAAGAGTCAGACACGACTGAGCGACTGAACTGAACTGAAAGTGAATTCTTCTTATCCATAAGATTGAGTCCTGGGATAGAGTATGACAAATATCTGGAAATAGCCTCCTAATTAAGAAGTTTGGATTAACGATACAAGTATTTCAACATATAGCATTACTCTATATTCCGGGAGGTGCAGTTAACAAGATTCGACCAGGTCATCTATTTGATTTTGTTCCTCTGAGGCATTCCCTTCACATTCTAGGAAAAGAAAATGGATTGATCACATCCAGGTACTTTTACTCTTCTCCCTAAAGAATCATTGCTATTGTATATGTCCATAATTTGTTGTTATTGCTTCACAATGTTTCCATTGTTCAAATGGTTTCCTGTCAATTATATAGATTTTTGCTTTTTCATACATTGTAATGACCCAAAGATTAACTGCTTGTACAGGCATCATGTATATATTTTTTCTACCATCATTAAGGACATTTCTCTAATGGATTTTTCTTTGAATGAGAAGTTTGATGTCAAGCTATGAGTATATGAGTGGGGTGAATAACCTGTCAAGTCTTAATTTAGCTTGGTGACTATGGAATGTTTGGAGGCCCCCAAGAAACTTAGATGTCCTTATAGTCTTCTCTTGTAGATGTCTCCTATATAGATTCCTCTGCTCTGTTTTTACCTTCAGTACAACCCCAACTGCTTTGTGCCTTCCAGAAATTACAAAATTCCCTAGTCAAATGAGGTGATCCCACTCACCTCTGATCATTTTGTAGATTATTTTTGTCATTTCAGTGGCGTGTTGGAAAAAAGGTAAAAGATACACCTGTGAAATATTCACATTTTAAAAAAGGTATTCTTCTGATTATTTTAAAAAGAAACTATGAAACTCAATCTGTACTATTTAACAATTGTTTAGGTGTATAGGATGAGATCATTTTGCTAAACTCATCAGTTGTCTGGAACACTGCTGATGCTTGATTAAATCGGTCCTTAGAAATACCAATAATATACTTGAGACAGTGTTTATCATGAAAGTGCATTTGTTTTCTTAAGCTGGAGACTAAAAGGAAAGAAAAATTCTTCTCTCCTTATATATATTTATATATGATTTTTCTCATCACCTTAGAATACCTTAGCACTGAATGAGACATACTGTTCAGGAGCATGTGGATAAAATTATTCTAGACTGTGTTCAACACGATTAGGATTAGATAAAAACAGATATCAATCAAAGCCAGAACTATGTAACTAAATTCTGGTGGCTAAATAATTTTGGCAAAATATTATTTAGTACATGTCAATGCCTCTCTGGTATAGGATTTCACTTTCATGGTTTTTGCTCTTTTAAAGAAAATTTAGCAGGCACCAGAATCATTTAAAGATCTTAAAGAGACAAATTGAAAGGTGTCATCATTAGAGTTTCTGATTCTGTTTTGTTTTTTGTTGTTGTTCAGTCCGAAGTCATCTCTGGCTCTCCACAACCGCATAGAGTGTAGTTACACAAGGCAAACCACTGTTTGGTTACTCCCCAAATTCCTATGTTAAATCACCAACCCCTAATGTGGTGTTATTTTGAGTGGAGTCTTTAGGAGTTAATTAGTTTCAGATTGGGTCATAAGGATAAGACTTACATGATAGGATTCAGTTCAGTTCAGTTCAGTTGCTCAGTCATGTCCGACTCTTTGCGACCCCATGAATCACAGCACGCCAGGCCTCCCTGTCCATCACCAACTCCCGGAGTTCACTCAAACTCATATCTATTGAGTCGGTGATGCCAACCAGCCATCTCATTCTCTGTCGTCCCCTTCTCCTCCCACCCCCAATCCCTCCCAGCATCAGAATCTTTTTCAGTGAGTCAACTCTTTGCAAGAGGTGGCCAAAGTATTGGAGTTTCAGCTTTAGCATCAGTCCTTCCAATGAACATCCAGGACTGATCTCCTTTAGAATGGACTGGTTGGATCTCCTTGTGGTCCAAGGGACTCTCAAGAGTCTTCTCCAACACCACAGTTCAAAAGCATCAATTCTTTGATGATCAGCTTTCTTCACAGTCCATCTCTCACATCAATACATGAACATGGGAAAAACCATAGTCTTGACTAGATGGACCTTTGTTGGCAAAGTAATGTCTCTGCTCTTTAATATGCCATCTAGGTTGGTCATAACTTTGAGTAACTGTCTCTTAATTTCATGGCTGCAATCACCATCTGCAGTGATTTTGGAGCCCCCCCAAATAAAATTTGACACTGTTTCCACTGTTTCCCCATCCATTTGCCATGAAGTGATGGGACCAGATGCCATGATCTTAGTTTTCTGAATGTTAAGCTTTAAGCCAACTTTGTCACTCTCCTCTTTCACTTTCATCAAGAGGCCTTTGAGTTCCTCTTCACTTTCTGCCATAAGGGTGGTGTCATCTGCATATCTGAGGTTATTGATATTTCTCCCAGCAATCTTGATTCCAGCTCGTGCTTCCTCCAACCCAGCATTCCTCATTATGTACTCTGCATATAAGTTAAATAAGCAGGGTGACAGTATACAGCCTTGACATACTCTTTTTCCTATTTGGAACCAGTCAGTTGTTCCATGTCCAGTTCTAACTGTTGCTTCCTGGCCTGCATATAGGTTTCTCAAGAGGCAGGTCAGATGGTCTGGTATTTCCATCTCTTTCAGAGTTTTCCACAGTTTATTGTGATCCACACAGTCAAAGGCTTAGGAATAGTCCATAAAGCAGAAATAGATGTTTTTCTGGAACTCTCTTGCTTTCTCCATGATCCAGCAGATGTTGGCAATTTGATCTCTGGTTCCTCTGCCTTTTCTAAATCCAGCTTGAATATCTGGAAGTTCACGGTTCACATATTACTGAGGCTTGGCTTGGAGAATTTTGAGCATGACTTTACTAGCGTGTGAGATGAGTGCAATTGTGCGGTATTTTGAGCATTCTTTGACATTGCCTTTCTTTGGGATTAGAATGAACTGACCTTTTCCAGTCCTGTGGCCACTGCTGATTTTTCCAAATTTGTTGGCATAGTGAGTACAGCACTTTCACAGCATCATCTTTCAGGATTTGAAATAGCTCAACTGGAATTCCATCACCTCCCCTAGCTTTGTTCATAGTGATGCTATCTAAGGCCCACTTGACTTCACATTCCAAGATGTCTGGCTCTAGGTGAGTGATCATACCGTCCTGATTATCTTGGTCATGAAGATCTTTTTTGTACAGTTCTTCTGTGTATTCTTGCCACCTCTTCTTAATATCTTCTGCTTATGTTAAGTCCCTAACATTTCTGTCCTTTATCAAGCCCATCTTTGCATGAAATGTTCCCTTGGTATCTCCAATTTTCTTGAAGAGATCTCTTCTCTTTCCTATTCTGTTGTTTTCCTCTATTTCTTTGCATTGATCACTGAGGAAGGCTTTCTTATCTCTCCTTGCTATTCTTTGGAAGTCTGCATTCAGATGCTTATATCTTTCCTTTTCTCCTTTGCTTTTGGCTTCTCTTCTTTTCACAGCTATTTGTAAGGCCTCCTCAGACAGCCATTTTGCTTTTTTGCATTTCTGTTCCATGGGGGTGGTCTTGGTCCCTGTCTCCTGTACAATGTCACGAACCTCCGTCCAGAGTTCATCAGGCACTCTATCTATCAGATCTAGTCCCTCAAATCTATTTCTCACTTCCATTGTATAATCATAAGAGATTTGAATTTAGGTCATATCTGTATGGTCTAGTGGTTTTCCCTACTTTCTTCAATTTCAGTCTGAATTTGGCAATAAGGAGTTCATCATCTGAGCCACAGTCAGCTCCTGGTCTTGTTTTTGCTAACTATATAGAGCTACTCCTTCTTTGGCTGCAAAGAATATAATCGATCTGATTTCAGTGTTGACCATCTGGTGATGTCCATGTGTAGAGTCTTCTCTTGTGTTGTTGGAAGAGGGTGTTTGCTATGACCAGTGCATTCTTTTGGCAAAACTCTATTAGCCTTTGCCCTGCTTCATTCCGTGCTCCAAGGTCAAATTTGCCTGTTACTGCAGATGTTTCTTGACTTCCTACTTTTGCATTCCATTCCCCTATAATGAAAAAGACCTTTTTTGGGTATTAGTTCTAAAAGGTTTTGTAGGTCTTCATAGAACCGTTCAACTTCGGCTTCTTCAGCATTACTGGTTGGGGCATAGGCTTGGATTACTGTAATATTGAATGGTTTGCCTTGGAATCAAATAGAGATCATTCGTTGTTTTTGAGATTGCATCCAAGTACTGCATTTCGGACTCTTTTGTTGACCATGGTGGCTACTCCATTTCTTCTAAGGGATTCCTGCCCACAGTAGTAGATATAATGGTCATCTGAGTTAAATTCACCCATTCCAGTCTAGTTTAGTTCACTGATTCCTAGAATGTCGACGTTCACTCTTGCCATCTCCTGTTTGACCACTTCTAATTTACCTTGATTCATGGACCTAACATTCCAGGTTCCTATGCAATATTGCTCTTTACAGCGTTGGACCTTGCTTCTATCACCAGTCACATCCACAACTGGGTATTGTTTTTGCTTTGGCTCAATCCCTTCATTCTTTCTGGATTTACTTCTCCACTCATCTCCAGTAGCATATTGGACACCTACCAACCTGGGGATTTCCTCATTCAGTATCCTACCATTTTGCCTTTTCATACTGATAGGATTAGTTCCTTTAAAACAAGAGGAAGAGATAAGGCATCTATTGTCCCCTACAACAATACTCAATCAGGAAAGTTCATGTGAGGTGACAGCCTGCTACTAGGCAGGAAGTAATCTCTCACCATGTACAATGGGCTTCCCAGGTGGCAGTGTGGTAAAAGAATCTCCTGCCAATGCAGGATATTCAAGAGATGCAGGTTCGATTCCTGGGTGGGAAAGATCCCCTGGAGTAGGAATTGGCAACCCACTCCCTGGAAAATTCCATAGATAGAAGAGTCAGACGTGACTGAGTGACCAAGCACATACACATTTATAATATCTGCTGGCCCACTGTTCTTGAACTTCTCATTCTCCAGAATGTAAAAACTAAATGTGTGTGATAGAAGGTCAATGATATTCTATCAGTGCAGCCTAAGATAGGAGAATAATTTCTTTAAACAATCAGTGAAGCAAAACTGGTACAGCATTAAGATATTTAGAGAGCAGACAGAATGGAATTTCTACATATCTTCTGTGGTGTGGTTTAGTCACTATGCTGTGTCCAATTCTTGCGACCCTATGGACTGTAGCCCACCAGGCTCCTTTGTCCATCAGATTTTCCAGGCAAGGATACTGGAGGGGGTTGCCATATCCTTCTCCAAGTGATCCTCTAATTCCTACTTAAAAAGCACTACGAAATTTGTGAAAATTTCTACCCTCTGTTTTTACTTTCCTCCCAATTTTGAACAGAAGGACACAGATAGGGTATATGTTTCAAGGGATGAAGCATTTTAGACTTTAAAAAAATTACTTTTTCCTGGAAACCATGATTGACATTAATGATAACCAATGCAAACCTAGTGCCTGATTTCAGGAAGGTTAATGGGAGGCACTTCTGTTCCTTTTGAAAAACAATTAATTATTAACCTAGATTGGTTTTTACACCTGTTTTTCAAAAGAAATTTCATATACCGATGTTCCTTATATTGTAATGATGTGATGCTTACTACTTCTGAGAAGGTAGTGAGACCTTTTGGAGCAAATCTAACATTTGACAAAGCTAACATGTTGAATCATGACATTCCCTATAACATACAAGATAAAACAAGAAGTTCACCAAATGTACAGTGAATTTCTGTTGTAGTCATGTTTGTCTAGAGGAACAGAACCAAGAAGATCTATGTACCTCTGCTGCTGCTGCTGCTAAGTCGCTTCAGTTGTGTCCGACTCTGTGCAACTCCATAGACGGCAGTCCACCAGGCTCCCCCATCCCTGGGATTCTCCAGGCAAGAACACTGGAGTGGGTTGCCATTTCCTTCTCCAATGTGTGAAAGTGAAAAGTGAAAGTGAAGTCACTCAGTTGTGTCCGACTCTTAGCAACCCCATGGACTGCACCCTACCAGGGTCCTCCATCCATGGGATTTTCCAGGCAAGAGCATTTATTGTCTACCTATAAACTAAAGTCATTTTTATGAGATATTGACTCACACAATTATGGAGGCTGAGAGACTCATGAAATGCCCTCTTCAAGTGGAAAACTGAGGACAGCAAGTGTCATAATTCAAAGGTTTGAGTCAGTAGTTAATGTTAGTCGCTTAGTTGTGCCCAACTCTATGTGATCACATGGACTGCACACCAGGCATCTCTGTCCATAGAATTCTCCAGGCAAGAATACTGGAGTGGTTAGTCATTCTGTTCTCTAGGGGATATTCCCAAACCAGGGATCAAACCCAGGTCTCCTGCACTGCAGGCAGACTCCTCACCATCTGAGCCACCAGAGAAGCATGGTATATGTTCTTACCTATGTATGAAATTCATAGAATCATGGAGCAGCTGAAGACCAGTGTCAACCAGGCAAGCAGACACTGAATTCAACCTTCCTCTGCCTCACTGTTTCATTCAGACCCACAGCAAATGGGGATGATGCCCAGATATATTGGGGAGGACCATATGCTTTACTGAGTCCACCAATTCCATACTAACCACTTATGGAAACACCCACAGAGACACACAACCAAATCATGTTTAATCAGATATCTAGACAGCCCGCAGCCCAACAAAGTTGACACATAAAATGAACCATTACAAGTCTGCTGCTACTGCTGCTAAGTCACTTCAGTCATGTCCAACTCTGTGTGACCCCATAGACAGAAGCCCACCACCGGGCTCCCCCTTCCCTGGGATTTTCCAGGCAAGAACACTGGAGTGGGTTGCCATTTCCTTCTCCAATGTGTGAAAGTGAAAAGTGAAAGTGAAGTCGCTCAGTCGTGTCCGACCCTTAGCGACCCCATGGACTGCAGCCTACCAGGCTCCTCCATCCATGGGATTTTCTAGGCAAGAGTACTGGAGTGGCTTGCCATTGCCTTCTCCATTACAAGTCTACCCGTGGTCAATTTGGCACCTGTAAACTTCTCCTAAGACCATATTTTATCTTCACTAAAGAAAACAACAAAGCTATATTTCACCTAACATAATACACTTATATATGTATAACAAAAAATGTTCTATCTCTTTCTTGAGGAGGTAAAATCTTTGAGTGATATTTATTTTTCTCCTTGATATCTGGAATTTGTGCTATTAACTTGATATCATATTATTTAACTAGTATAAATAAAGTCAGTACATCTTATGTCACACGATAAGGGAATAAAAGTGAAAAAGTTTGCCACACACACACAAATGTACTCATATCACACTAAGAAGGAAATCTCTTGGTAATTACAGTCTTCATACCTGTAAATGATCACATGATTGTAGCTGATATTTTAACTAACTTATTTTTTTTATCCATTCTGTATTCCCTTTGCCTCAGGTAGACAGTGTTCTTCACCTTGCGTGGTAACACAAACTTTCATTCCTGAAGAGTCTGGGCCATAAGAACTACTGTCTGTATTGGTTTGTCGATATTTTCATTGACCTGAATCATGGGAATGAAAATACTGAGATGCCTTAGTGGGTTTTCTGTATTTCAGACATACTGTTCGTTACTCCCTTGGTGGAGCAGTCCCATTTGCCCTTGGTAGCTGCCATCAATCACCTCATCTAGCACAGTAACTCCCTGCTTTGTCTGAGGATTCAAAGGAACATAGAGTTAATAGGATTGAGGGGGCAGTCCACTTTCAATTAGTGGAATCACTGTTGTGTTTCCTGGTGGAAGCATTCCTGTGTTTGGAAGTGAGTCCACAAGGCCAGCAGAGGAGAAAATTACAGGAACAGGAAACAAATATTTTGTAGTGGCTGTTAAGGGTAGTGGACACTGACGCCAATCCTATTTCTGTCTCCTGATTCCTGGACCCATGAATCCTTACTTTGAGAGAAGCAGTACCAAATACTGGAGGTTCAGAAGTATTCAGTCTTCTGGAGGTCCCCTCCCTAGCCTTGCAAGATATTGCCATCTGGCTCGCTGTTAACTGAGGATTTATGGGAACTATTCATAATTCTGTCTAACTATATGCTTCAGCGTGGTGCAAAATAGAGTAAAGCCAGTAAATTCCACAAGGGTGGACATGTTAGCATTTTTTTTTTTTTCACTAAGTTGAGGTCCTTGATCAGAAGCAGTGCTGTCAGGAGTACTATGACAGTGGATAGGGAATACTATAAGGATGGAAGGATGATAATTTCAGCAGAGACATTTTCTGCAGGGAACCCCATATACCTAAATATATCTATATCTAGAGTAAGTGTCTATTCTTATAAAAACAAAACACTCCCATTTCCACGATGGAAACTGTTCAAAGTAATGAACCTGAAACCAGGCACATGGGTGATCACGCCAATGAATGGTGCCACATCAGGACTCAGCGATGGTCTCAGCCACTGGCTACCTGGGCACTTGACAGAGGCACAGTCAAGCTGGCCTTTGGAAGCACAAGTCAAAGTTAGGTGTTAAGAAGATGCATAGTCTCTATCTCTGACTCACTGACCAGTGAGCTCACTGAGTAGTGACAGAGTGCTTGAGAAAGACTGACTAGTGTCCATACATTGGGTCATCTTAATAACTTAATGATAAAATCCCATTCTGCTAAAATCACTTTTTTTGGTGAGCATTCACAAGGGACACAAATATTTCATGTTATTTTTACCCATTCAGAGAGATCAACTAGCATAATTCTTCTCAAATTTTCTTGTATTTTCAGTCATTTTCCTCCAAAGTCCATGAACATCCTGCTAAACCATTGGCCACAGCCAATGAACTGATATATAATTACATACCTTCCCCTTTCTCTTTCCAGATAGAGTGAACAACCAGGTGTGATGCTCAAAGTTCTGCCCACTAAAAGGTTTTCCCATCACCAATGTCCTTCAGGGATATCACAGAGAGGAGCTGTAGTGCCACAGATGTCCACTTTCTGATGGTGCCTGCATACCATGAAGACTCATGTGGATCTGCAGGCTCCAGTCTTCTCTTCTCTTTAAACTAATTACAGAGAACTCCCCATAGGACCAGAGGTCCACACTGTGAGAGAGACACCATTGTAGCAGGAGTAGACACCAACAGAATTTAGACTACTTCTTCAGGTAACTTATTTGTGCCTTCAGGGCCTGTTCCTACTTGATCAAGTGTCTACTAGTTTCATCTGATAAAAGAATGCTGTTGTGTACACACAACTTTATGGTTCATGGGTCAGATATCCTTCAGTTTAACAAGGGCAGCTCTGGTATTATGGCAAATTTTGGCCATGGTTAAACATACACTTTCTACTGAGGCTTGCTAGCAGAGAGTGAGCAACAAACAATGGTTGCTTCCCTAAAGTAGAGGAGTTATCCACAGAGGATGGAAATGTTGTGCTCAGAATTCTAAGGGCATGCATCTATTTCCACCTCTAGAGGCCTATTAAAGGCTCCAGGCATCTGCCACTGCTGATTCAAGCTCCATTGGATCTGTTGCATATGGTCTCAGCCAGCAGTCTGCAACTTTTTTGGCACCAGGGACTGATTTCATGGAAGACAATTTTTCCATGGACGGGGGTCGGGAGGATGGTTTCGGGATGATTCAAGAGAATTACATTTATCATGCACTTTATTTCTAATCTAATGTTGCTTCTGATCTGACAGAAAGTAATGGTCCACGGCCCAGAAGTTGGGGACCCTTAGCCTAAGGGACTGAAGAGCTTGCACAAAAGCCTAGACATGCCCCATGTCTCTTGTTCTGAGCCCCAATCAAAACTATCAGCCTTTCCCGTCATTCAGTAAATGGACTGTAGTAACACATCCAAATAACAATAGTATTGCCTCCAAAATTTACGGGGGCATTTTATCTGTTCCTCTCTTTCAGTTTCAGGAAGGGCCAGAAATAATACCCTTCACTTAGAAGAATTATCTCAACATGTGCTATATCACTGGATACCTAGACATTTCACTAAAGTAGAAGGCCCCCAGATTTTTGTGAGATTTATTTTCTATGTCTCTTGCAAATGTCTTACCAATGTAAATACTTCTTGCTTACTATAACCAATCAGCATAATGTCATCAATGTAACAGATTAGTGTTTACATTACAGTAAAAAACTTTCACTGGGAATACATGAAGCACTCCCAAAACTCATAATAAAGAGACAAATAACCCAATTAAAAACTGGGCAAACTATCTGAACAAACACTTCACCAAAAAAGATAGACAGATGTCAAAGAATGATACACAAAAAGAGGCATGATATTATGGAGGCATGATATTATGAAGTCACTATGGAAAAGCAAAGAAAGCACAATTAGGTATTAAAAATTAAAATGATCATAAATGAAAAGACTACCTATATTGGAAGCAGTAATACATGTCTTTGTGCTCACAAATAGGCAACCAAATAAGTTAGGAGACAACACAAAATTGAAGAGGGCAGTAAATTTTATCCAAGTGTTGGTGTGCTGAAGCTACCTGTGCACATTACATTCCCCACTCCACCGTCCTGTGTGCTTTTCACAGGACCCCCTCTCTCCTATGTTACTTATCCCCTCTATTTTGGCTTTCACCAGCAAAAATGTAAGCAAGCAGGATAAATGGATTAATCAATCTATCAAAATGATGCATTTTTGCTCTCCTCCTATCTAACCAGGAAGTCCAAAGTGGGAGTTAAGCACTTTTTTCTTTTCAGATATCACACCAAAATGTCACAAACAAGTAAAGTAAGCTTTATTTTTCTGAATGAACATTCATGGACTGAATTTATTAACACAAATCTGAATTTGTTATCACCATGTTCAAACCCCCTCAATAGTTTTCCTCTAAGATGTGGTAAAGAACAAACTCCATAATGTGGCCTCCAGACCCTCTGCAGTCCGCATATGCTCACTTCCCTGACTCCATCCCGCTCCTGCTGCCTGTTTGGAAACCATATTCACTATTTTGTGTTCTTCCAATGATCCAGGCTCTCTGATGGTATAGAACTGGAATGAAAGTTCCAGCTACACAGATAGGTCAACTTTCTTGCAATTGGGGTTTGGAGGGAATCTAAAACATGGACCTCATTCAAATCATATGTGATTAGCTCAGACAAGATCATACTGAGCAAAGTTCTCAGAGTACCAAAATTTAGAGATATGGTTGAGTTTGCACAAACATGTCAAATACGTCATCTGTGTTTGAGAGTATGGCATAAAGTACAATTTTAATAGAACTGGAACTGTCTACAATGACTACCGCTTATAATTTCAGAGTCTGTAATGCCCTATGGAACAACATGGATTTCTCATACATGCCCAAGTCCTCAATGCCCAGAACAGCTTAGCTTTGTCCTAATGGAATTCCATAGACACTATCAGGGGAATTTTAGTTCTCCACTCCTCCCATTTCTGGCAAAAGCACATAGTGCTACAAGTGGTTAATTCTTGTGTTAAAAATATTTTAATAAACAAAATTTTCCTAAGCCTGCATAATGAAAATTCCAAAATAAATCAGTGTATAAAATATTGCTCTTTGTGTTATTGTCATTCCAGTGCTCCTGTATTATTTCTACCTCAGAAAACCAAATGCTGAGAGGATGTTGACAATTTCTTAACAGATACTGGTAAGAGAATGATTTCTATAATATTCATTATTTTTCAAGGAAAGTTAAAATACTGTTAAACATAATAATTTTGATTTGGTTTACAAAATGTCAAAACAGGCAGTTGAAAATGGAAAAGAATAATAATAAGCAAATAATCTGTATGTCTAATTGTTAAAAATTTGAATGTGCAAAATAGCTCTAAGGCTATTTTATACTCTTTAATGATATGTCTGATTAGATTGATTATAATGACTCCACAGGATATATTGTGGTGAACTAAAACATTAATCGAATTAAAAGTGCATTTAGGGATTTAGTTCATAATGTTTTTAGTGTAAGAAATATGTATTATATATACATTTATTTATTTATCCATCTACATCCTGTCCTCTTTTCCTGCTTCTTTTTTTTTTTAAATTTTATTTATTCACTTATTTTTGGCTGCACTCAATCTTCACCATTATGCACAGGCTTTCTTTAGTTGTGGAGAGCAGGGGCTACTCTCTGTTGGTGGTGCACGGGCTTGTTGCGGAGCATGGGCTTGAACCTGTGTCCTCTGCTTTGGCAGGTGGATTCTTAACCACTGGAACACCAGGGAAGTCCTTCCTGCTTCTTGTTTCCTTTTCACCCAAATTTGCCTTTCTATTTCTTTATCCTCTTTCCTCTCAATTCCCACCTCTCTTTCTTTTGACAACTTTCATGACATTGTTCCTCAGGAAAGAAAATCCACATCTGTTCTCCACATCTTTATTTCATTTTCCCCAATGCTGTGTCACTTGCTTGCATTCAATTCTCATTATCCTACGACCCCTACTCTATCACAAAATGGAAACTTCTCTCAGTAAAGCCACTAGAAGTCTCTCTTTTTTAAAATTTATTTTTTAGTTGAAGGATAATTGCTTTACAGAATTGTGTTGGTTTCTGCTAAACATCAACATGAATCAGCCACAGGTATACATATGTCCCCTCCATCCCACCTCCCTCCCCATCACACCCCTCTAGATTGTCACAGAGCCCCAGTTTGAGTTCCCTGAGTCATACAGTAAATTCCCATTGAATATCTATTTTATGCATGGTAACATAACTTTCATTCTCATACTCAGTAATCTCTGTTCACTCCTTATCCTACTAGAACATTCATTTTGCTTTAGGCACTGCACTTTCCTTTGTTCTTGCATATTTTCCTCTCTTTGAGTTTTCAGTCTCAGTTTTCCAATTTCCTCCTGTTTCTCTGATCACTCTGCTCAGTAGCCTTTTGTGGCTCTTTTTTTTTTTTTCCTTTTGTGTGAGCCACAGCTCCTGGTTTCAAGACAAAATGATTTAACTGAAAGGAAACTGGCTCTAACAAATAAATGCTAGGGAAGTTGGAGAAATCCACTGAGAAATAGGCAGGGACACAAGTAAGAAGTTAAGCAGTCAACAACTGAAATTCTATCTCAGTACTAGCTCAGTAAGGGCTGCTATCATTGCTGCTGAACTTGAGTGCTACAACTCACAATGAAAATGCCATTATTGTGGGTGCAGGATGCATTTTCTGGGGTCCTGTTATTGCTCCATTGGTTGACTTTGAACCACAAATCTCGTCCATTCATATTTGACATCTCTCCCCACTCTACATATTTCAAATCTAGTGTAGATTAATTTTAGTGGTTAACCATATATCTACTTCTTTCTCTTCAGGAAAAGTAAGTTTCTAGAACTTTTGGCTCCTAGAGTAAACAACTTTTATCTGCCACCAAGACATTTGTAATAGAAAAGTCAGTCAGATCTAGTAAATGATGTATATACATTTTAATCACTTTAATATAACTTCCTCACCTTTATTTTCATGCTTTATTGTTTTAACATTATGAACACCATCCACTGGGTTAGTCATATATGCTATATTTCAGTAACTTCAATGACTTCAAAGTCATTATTTCTATTAAGTCCTTATTGAATGATACCACTAAGTTTATGTGATCTGGATGTTCAGAGATTGCTCCTTGCAAAAATGGGCCACTGCATCTGAGTTCTCAATTTTTGAGTATTCTTCCCAGCTACCAATCTACAATCTCTTTTACTAACTATCCTTCATATCTATTATGCTATCAAGTCCTAATGACTTCAACCTAATTAATTTTGATCACTTTGTCTTCCTCAAAACTCCCAATATCATAGCACAAAATGACTTAAGAATTTCAAATACATTTTAATCACTGAAGGGCATTTATAAAATGCATATTACCTGTATTCATGACCTGGTGAATCAATTTCTATGATAATACCTTAGAATTTATTTTTGTACCAAAACTCCCCTGGAAAATTCTGATGTGTAATCTGGTTTGGGAATCATGGATATGAGTCATAGATTCCTGATTAGTATTTCTTACAACTGATCATTCACCCTGCAGTCTATTTTCTACAACCAAATATTTAATTTAAAAAATAACTGATGATGCCAATCCCTGTTTCAAAGTTTTCAATGAATGCCTATCCTTAAAGAATAAAGTTCAAGATCTTTCACATGGCACTGAATTATTTTATAATCCAGGCCCTTCTGACAACTTACTTTTGACACTATATTCATCTTGAAAACACAGGATAGTTTTCCCAGAAATTTGCTCATGTTTAGAATGTCTTTCTTCTCTTCTACATCTATTCATGACTGTTTACATTTTAAAATAAAATGATTGCATTTTGCCAAAATAGCAACTGCTACAAATACTTTTTATGTTTTTAATAAGAGTAAATAAAGGGCATTCATTCTAGTGTATGGTTCTGTTACTCTCAATGAATTTTCTTTTAAAAATTCTTGTGAAATGCTCTTTTTCCATTTATTGCATTGTATTCCAGAGGTCATCTATCAAGGATATGGAAACAAAAAATGTAACAGAGCTGACAGAGTTCATTCTCACAGGACTTACACATCAACCAGGGTGGAATATCCCCCTGTTCCTTCTGTTCTTGATGATATATCTCATCACCATTGTGGGAAACGTTGGTCTAATCGCTCTCATCTGCAATGACCCTCACCTTCACATTCCCATGTATTTATTCCTTGGAAATCTTGCCTTTGTGGATACTTGGTTATCCTCCACAGTGACCCCCAAAATGCTGCTCAACTTGTTTGCCATGAGCAAAATGATCTCTCTTTCTGAATGTAAGATACAATTTTTTTCCTTGGCAATTTGTGTAACCACAGAATGTTTTCTGCTGGCAACAATGGCATTTGATCGCTATGTGGCCATATGCAAACCATTACTTTATCCAGTGATTATGACCAATAGACTATGTATCTGGCTGTTAGTTTTGTCATTTTCAGGTGGCCTCTTCCATGCCATAATTCATAATGCTTTTTTACTCAGATTAACCTTCTGCAATTCCATCATAGTACATCACTTTTATTGTGACATTATACCATTGTTTAAGATTTCCTGTACTGACCCTTCCATTAATTTTCTTATGGTATTCATTTTTGCTGGATTAATACAGGCATTCACCATTTCCATTGTTCTTGTCTCTTATACACTTGTTCTCTTTACAATCTTAAAAAAGAAGTCTCTACAAGGAATAAGGAAGGCCTTCTCCACCTGTGGAGC
Source organism: Moschus berezovskii (assembly GCF_049115385.1). Taxonomy (NCBI): domain Eukaryota; kingdom Metazoa; phylum Chordata; class Mammalia; order Artiodactyla; family Moschidae; genus Moschus; species Moschus berezovskii. The sequence continues at coordinate 62,962,147 of NC_142460.1, forward strand.
CCACCTCCTGTCTGTCTTTTTATACTATGGGCCTCTTCTCTTCATGTATGTACTCCCTGGATCTGCACAAGAAAATGATCAGAATATGATGGACTCTCTGTTTTACACTGTCATAATTCCTTTCTTAAATCCAATAATTTACAGCCTGAGAAATAAGAAAGTCATAGACTCACTGACAAAAATGTTAAAGAGAAATGTTTAGATATCATATTAGTAAGTATTCTCTTTTCATTAAAACACTATAAGACTATACAATTAGATGTATCTATGTGTTCAATGCAAAGAAATAGAGGAAAACAACAGAACAGGAAAAACAAGAGATCTCTTCAAGAAAATTAGAGATTCCAAGGGAACATTTCATGCAAAGATGGGCTCGATAAAGGACAGAAATGGTAGGGACCTAATAGAAGCAGAAGATATTAAGAAGAGGTGGCAAGAATACACAGAACAACTGTACAAAAAAATCTTCACGACCAAGATAGTCACGATAACGTGATCACTGACCTAGAGCCAGACATCTTGGAATATGAAGTCAAGTGGGCCATAGAAAGCATCACTAGGAACAAAGCTAGTGGCGGTGATGGAATTCCAGTTGAGCTATTTCAAATCTTGAAAGATGATGCTGTAAAAGTGCTTCACTCAATATGCCAGCAAATTTGGAAAACTCAGCAGGGCCACAGGACTGGAAAAGGTCAGTCTTCATTCCAATCCCAAAGAAAGGGAATGCCAAAGAATGCTCAAACTACCACACAATTGCACTCATCTCACACGTTAGTAAAGTCATGCTCAAAATTCTCCAAGCCAGGCTTCAGCAATATGTGAACTGTGAACTCCCAGATGTTCAAGCAGGTTTTAGAAAAGAAGGAGGCACCAGAGATCAAATTGTCAACATCCGCTGGATCATGGAGAAAGCAAGAGAGTTCCAGAAAAACATCTATTTCTGCTTCATTGACTATGCCAAAGTCTTTGACTGTGTGGATCATAATAAACCGTGGAACATTCTGAAAGAGATGGGAATACCAGACCACCTGACCTGCCTCTTGAGAAACCTGTATGCAGGTCAGGAAGCAACAGTCAGAACTGTACATGGAACAACAGACTGGTTCCAAATAGGAAAGGGAGTGCGTCAAGGCTGTATATTGTCACCTTGCTTATTTAACTTATATGCAGAGTACATCATGAGGAACACTGGGCTGGAAGAAGCACAAGCTGGAATCAAGATTGCTGGGAGAAATATCAATAATCTCAGATATGCAGATGACACTATCCTTATGGCAGAAAGTGAAGAGGAACTCAAAAGCCTCTTGATAAAAGTGAAAGAGGAGAGTGAAAAGGTTGGCTTGAAGCTCAACATTCAGAAAACTAAGATCATGGCATCTGGTCCCATCACTTCATGGGAAATAGATGGGGAAACAGTGGAAACAGTGTCAGGCTTTATTTTTTTGGGCTCCAAAATCACTGCAGATGCTGATTGCAGCCATGAAATTAAAAGACGCTTACTCCTTGGAAGGAAAGTTATGACCAACCTAGATAGTATATTAAAAAGCAGAGACATTACTTTGCCAACAAAGGTCCATCTAGTCAAGGCAATGGTTTTTCCCGTGGTTATGTATGGATGTGAGAGTTGGACTGTGAAGAAAGCTGATTGCCGAAGAATTGATGCTTTTGAACTGTGGTGCTGGAGAAGACTCTTGAGAGTCCCTTGGACTGGAAGGAGATCCAACCAGTCCATTCTAAGGGAGATCGATCCTGGGTGTTCATTGGAAGGACTGATGCTAAAGCTGAAACTCCAATCCTTTGGCCACGTCATGTGACGAGTTGACTCACTGGAAAAGACTCTGATGCTGGGTTGGGGGCGGGAGGAGAAGGGGACGACCGAGAATGAGATGGCTGGATGGCATCACCGACTCTGTGGACATGGGTTTGAGTGAACTCTGGGAGTTGGTGATAGACAGGGAGGCCTGGCGTGCTGTGATTCATGCAGTCACGGAGAGTCGGATATGACTGAGCGACTGAACTGAACTGAACTGATGTGTTATTTTAAAGTTTTTTCATTTACAGTTGTACTATTCTTTTATTGACTTATTCCCAAGTGGCTCAGTAGTAAAGAATCTGCCTGCAAATATAGGATACACAGGAGATGAGGGTTCGATCCCTGGGTTAGGAAGATCCCCTGTAGGAGTAAATAGCAACCCACTCCAGTGTTCTTGACTGGAATATCCCATGGACAGAGGAGCCTGGTGGGCTACAGTCCATGTGGTCACAAGAAGTCAGACACAACTGAGCAACTAAGCATCAGTTCAGTTCAGTTCAGTTCAGCTGCTCAGTCATGTCCAACTCTTTGCGACCCCATGAACCGCAACACACCAGACCTCCCTGTCCATCACCAACTCCCGGAGTCAACCCAAGCCCATGTCCATTAAGTCGGTGATGCCATCCAACCATCTCATCCTCTGTCGTTCCCTTTTCCTCCTACCTTCAATCTTTGCTAGAATCAGGGTCTTTTCCAATTAGTCAGCTCTTCGCATCAGGTGACCAAAGTATTGGAGTTTCAGCTTCAACATTAATCCTTCCAATGAAGACCCAGGACTGATCTCCTTTAGGATGGACTGGTTGGATCTCCTTGCCGTCCAAGGGACTCTCAAGAGTCTTCTCCAGCACCACAGTTCAAAAGCATCAATTCTTCGCTGTTCAGCTTTCTTTATAGTACAACTCTCACATCCATACATGACCACTGAAAAAATCACAGCATTGACTAAGCATACAAGATGTTAGTATCTAATAAGTTCCTTTAAACAACTTCATATTTTAATTATTTGTGTCACACCTAAAAAATTAGAGCAGAAAACAAGAATGAAAAAATTTTACAGGCGTATATGTTGTTCAATGTGACTCTATAAATACAATCAGTTGTAAAATAGTGCAGGCCCTGTGAACAGGACTTGATTATGATATCTTTGCTATTTCTACAGCCATGTAGCCTGGAAACTCAAACCAAATTTAACTTTGTATGGAGGTGGGTTCGTATTTGGAGTGAACAGAAGTAATTCCCAGGAATTTTGCTAGCAATCAAAAGGCCTATTATTCCACATTATCTGAGGTATGGTAAATTTCACTTCTTGTGGGGATAAACTCCATACCACACAGAGAAATAAAGAGAAATGAGAAAACAATGAGGAAAAAATGGTATGGGAGCTAAGACAATGAAGATAGAGCTACAGTGTTAAAAGATCCTCTTACCTTAATATGTTTCTTAGAGAAAGGGAAAGAGGTGAGTTGCCTCTTAACTGTATATGATTCTTCTATATGTCCTTTCTAGGTATGTCTGTATGTTATAGATCAACCTGAGAAACTTCACTAATTCAGAAAGCTAAGAGATTAGACTGATAATTTAAATTGGATAGACATAAAGAATAAGAGAAATGGCAGAACAGGAGAAAAATTGTCAAAAACTTCTTGCAAACAAAAATCCAGGAATGAACAGCTTCACTGGGAAGTTTTACCAAACATACAAAGAACTTATTTCAAAAGATGGAAAGGGAGAAAACATTCACAAATTTATTATGTTAATGTTTACCACCATTAAATTGATACTCAAACCAAAGACATTATTTAAAAAAAATTACAGTGCAATAACTTTGAATGATGTAGATGCAAATCAAACTCAACACTACCGAAAAGTATCATACACCATAATGAAGCTGGATTCATTCCAGGGTCAAGGATAATTCAACATATGCAAATCAAAAAACACCATATCAACAAAAGGAAAGAAAAAAAACACATGATCATCTCAGTAGATTTAGAAAAAGACATTTGATAAAATTCAACATCCATTCATGAATTAGCTATCACCAAAGTAGATATAAAGGGAATATATCTCAATATCAGATCAGTTCAGTTCAGTCACTCAGTCTTGTCTGACCCTTTGTGACCCCATGAACCGCAGCACACCAGGCCTCCCTGTTCATCACCAACCCCCGGAGTCCACCCAAACCCATGTCCATTGTGTTAGTGATGTGCCATCTTCTTTCCCAGCATCAGGGTCTTTTCAAATCAGTCACCTCTCCTCATCAGGTGGCCAAAGTATTGTAGTTTCAGCTTCAACATCATCAGTCCCTCCAATGAACACCCAGGACTGATCTCCTTTAGGATGGACTGGTTGCATCTCCTTGCAATCCAAGGGACTCTCAAGAGTCTTCTCCAGCACCACAGTTCCAAAGCATCAAGTCTTCAGTGCTCAGCTTTCTTTATAGTCCAACTCTCACAACCATACGTGACTACTGGAAAAACCATGGCCTTGACTAGATGGACCTTTGTTGGCAAAGTAATGCCTCTGCTTTTTAATATGCTGTCTAGGTTGGCCATAGCTTTCTTTCCAAGGAGTAAGCATCTTTTAATCAAGGCTCCAATCACCATCTGCAGTGATTTTGGAACCCAGAAAAATAAAGTCAGCCACTGTTTCCACTGTTTCCCCATCTATTTGCCATTAGTGATGGGACCAGATGCCATGATCTTAGTTTTCTGAATGTTGAGCTTTAAGCCAACTTTTTCACTCTCCTCCTTTACTTTCTTCAAGAGGCTTTTTAGTTCTTCTTTACTTTCTGCCATAAGAGTAGTGTCATCTGCATATCTGTGGTTATTGATATTTCTCCCAGTAATCTTAATATACAAAAAGCCATTTACAACAAACCCACAACCAATACAATACTCAATGGTGAAGAGCTGAAATTTAGGAAAGAAACAAAGATGCTCACTCTTACCATTTCTATTCAATATCATATTGGAAGTCTTAGTCACAGAAACCAGACAAGAAAAAGAAATGAAAGGTATTCAAATTGTAAAGGGAAATATGAAACTGTCACTATTTGCAGATGAGATAATACTCTATATAAAGAAGTACCAAGACTCCATCCAAAACCTATTAGAACTAATAAATTAATTCAGCAAGGTATCAGGATACAAGATTAATATACAGAAATCAGTTGCATTTCTTTACACTAATAATGAAATATCAGAAAAGGAAAATAGAAAACAATTCCATTTAAAACTGCATCAAAAAATAACCAGGAATAAACTTAACCAAGCAAGTGAAAGACCTATATACAAAACTTTATAAAACTGAAAATGACGTAAAGAATTGGAAAGATATCTCATGCTCTTGGATTGGAAGAATTAATTATGCTAAAGTGGCCATAGTACACAAAGCAATCAGTGCATTTAGTGCAATCCCTATCAAAATATCCAGGATACTTTTCACAGATAGAACAAATAACCTAAAGTTTTTATGGAACAGTGAGACTCCAGATTGCCAAATTTGTCTTGGGGAAAACATAATAGCAAAGTTTTATATATATTTGGCTTTACTGACTATGCCAAAGCCTTTGACTGTGTGGATCACAATAAACTGTGGAAAATTCTGAAAGAGATGGGAATACCAGACCACCTGACCTGCCTCTTGAGGAACCTGTATGCAGGTCAGGAAGCAACAGTTAGAACTGGACGTGGAACGCTGGGCTGGAAGAAGCACCAGCTGGAATCAAGATTGCCGGGAGAAATATCAATAACCTCAGATATGCAGATGACATATCACCCTTATGGCAGAAAGTGAAGAGGAACTCAAAAGCCTCTTGATAAAAGTGAAAGAGGAGAGTGAAAAGGTTGGCTTGAAGCTCAATATTCAGAAAACGAAGATCATGGAATGTGGTCCCATCACTTCATGGGAAATAAATGGGGAAACAGTGGAAACAGTGTCAGACTTTATTTTTGGGGGCTCCAAAATCACTGCTGATGCTGATTGCAGCCATGAAATTAAAAGATGTTTATCCTTGGAAGGAAAGTTATGACCAACCTAGATAGTATATTAAAAAGCAGAGACATTACTCTGCCAACAAAGGTCCGTCTAGTCCAGGCTATGGTTTTTCCCGTGGTCATGTATGGATGTGAGAGTTGGACTGTGAAGAAAGCTGATTGCCGAAGAATTGATGCTTTTGAACTGTGGTGCTGGAGAAGACTCTTGAGAGTCCCTTGGACTGCAAGGAGATCCAACCAGTCCATTCTAAAGGAGTTCAATCCTGGGTGTTCATTGGAAGGACTGATGCTGAGGCTGAAGCTCCAATACTTTGGCCACGTCATGCGACGAGTTGACTCACTGGAAAAGACTCTGATGCTGGGATAGATTGGGGGCAGGAGGAGAAGGGGACGACAGAGAATGAGATAGCTGGATGGCATCACCGACTCTATGGACATGAGGTTGAGTGAATTCCGGGAGTTGGTGATGGACAGGGAGGCCTGGCGAGCTGTGATTCATGGGGTCACAAAGAGTCAGACATGACTGAGCGACTGAACTGAACTGAACTGATATATATACATATAACCGTTCTATATTTCAGACAATATGACAAAGCCACAGTAATCAAAAGAGAATGTTTTGAGCAAAAAAAGAAAAAAGACATATAGAACAATGGATCAGACTGCATATAAGTTATATGATTGATGAGTTATCAATCAATTTTTAATGAAAATCTATCCAGTCAACTAAATGACTCCTCTGTTCTTCACTGATTACCCACCTTCACATCAAATATGTCACAAAATTGGTTACTCTACATTGTGAATTCTTTTGCATTCTCTTCACTCTCCTCTCAGAGTCATTTTAGCCAGGACCAGGTGGCTAGTGGTAAAGAACCCACTTGCCAATGCAGAAAACATAAGAGCAGGTTCAGTCCCCAAGTCGGGAACATCCCCTGGAGGAGGAGAAGGCAACCCGTTCCAGTATTCTTGCCTTGAGAATCCCATGGACAGAGGAGCCTGGTGGGCTACAGTCCATTGGGTCACAGTCAGACACAACTAAAGCAACTTAGCACACATGCAGGCATATTTCATCCAAATAGTTCTCATCTGTTATAGAGGTAATAAGAGGGTATTCTGATATGCATGATTTATTCAACTCTCATTCCCATTTACTCATTTTGAAAATTCTTTGTGTCTTTATTTCTGGTTTACTCCATTTCATTTCAGGTAACACTCAGTGAGGACATGGAAAAGGAAACTGCAACGTTGCTGACAGAATTCATTCTCACAGGACTCACATATCAGCCAGAAGGGAAAATTCCCCTGTTCTTTCTGTTCTTGGTGATCTATCTCCTCACCATCATGGGAAAATTTGGCCTGATTGCTCTCATCTGCAATAATCCTCACCTTCACAACCCCATGTACTTATTCCTTGAGAATTTGGCCGTGGTGAATGCCTGGATATCATCCATAGTGACACCCCAGTTGCTGGTCAGTTTCTTTGCAAAGAGCAAAATGATGTCTCTCACTGAATGTAAGATATGATTATTTTCCTTTGGAACCAGCATAACCACTGAATGCTTTTTGCTGGCAACAGTGGCATATGATTGCTATGTGGCCATTTGCAAACCATTTTATCCAGTTATTATGACCAATAGACTGTGCATTCAGCTATTAGTTTCATCAATTTTAGGTGGCCTTTTCCATGCCATACTTCATAATATAACTTCTATTAAGATTGACCTTCTGTAATTCTAACATAATACATTACTTTTACTGTGAATTCGTACCACTCTTTAAGATTTCCTGTACTGACCCTTCCGTTAATTTTCTGATGGTATTTATTTTCTCTTGGTCAATACAGGTGTTCAGCATTCTTACTATTCTCATCTCTTATATGCTTATTCTTTTTACAGTCTTAAAAAAGAAGTTGGTACAAGGCGTAAATAAGGCCTCTCCACAAGTGGGGCTCACCTCCTATCTGTTTATTTATACTGTGGGCCTCATCTTGTCATGTGTATATACTCTAGGTCTGCAAAAGCAGATGATCGAAATATGATGGACTCTCTGTTTTACATGATCATAATTCCTTTCTTAAATCCGAACATCTATAGCTTGAGAAATAATAAAGTCACAGATTCACTGGCAAAAGTGTTGAAGAGGAATGCTTAGATTTCATATTCATATCAGTTTACTTTTTACCAAAATAGTCATAGAGTGTGCAGATTAGATGTTACTACTGTTGACCAGGGTTCAAAGTTTTTGCAGTTATCATTACCCTAGTGTTTTAAAGAATTAAGCTGAGAGTACTAATAAGCATCTGAAACTCTGTGTACATGTTACTCAAAAAAGTAGATAAAATTCTAATCAAGTGTTCATGTTATACCAAAAAAAATTAAAGATGAAAACAAATTAAAATCTTCTGCACATATCTTCTCAATATGGCTTCATAAATGCATTAAGCACTATGATAGTGTATTCACTCTGAAAAGGATTGAAATATGATGTCTTTGATATTAAGAAACCTGCACAGCCTTAAGAATCATATCATGTTTAACTCCCCAGTAGTGACAGGCCAGTGTTTGAATAAGCAGAGGGCAAATTTCAGGAATTCTGCTAGCCATCAAAAAGTCTTCCATTTCACTCTATGTGGGACATAGTAAATTTCACTTTTTTGTAGAGTTTCAACTCTCTGAGCCCCAATTGTGCCCAGTTGTTCAATTGTGTCTCACTCTTTGAAACCTTATGGATTGTAGCCTACCAGGCTCCTCTGTACATGGGATTTCCCAGGCAAGAATACTGAGTGGGTTGCCATTTCTTCCAACCCAAGGAATGAGCCTGGATCTTCTGCATTGGCAGGCAGGTTCTTTACCACTGAGCCACCTGGGAAGCCGTGCAACTCTCTAATCACACAAAAAAGGTGACAGAAATGAGTAATTAATAAAAATGAAAAATGAGAAAGGAGTTAAAGCAGGGAAAATCAGGTCAAACTGCAAGAGGATAGTCTTAGCTCAACGTGTGTCTATGTCTAACAAGAAGAGGGAGGGTGTCTCTCACTATCTTTCCTCTTGAATGATTCTGTCCAGTTTGAGGGTATGTTGTAAGGTAATCTGAAAAGCTTTACTGATTGAGAAAGCTAAACAATGAGACTGAAGATTTAACTGGGATGGGCATAGAAAGGGAAAAAAAGAAGTGGCAGAATACGAAGGAAATGGTCTCAACTTTCATACAATTTTGAGAAATACGAAACTATTCAGAAAAAAAGAAATAATATGTATAGATTATTAGCATGTGTTGTTAACAAGAGGCTTCAAGCGCATATTACCAAAGTACAAATAACATTAAAATGATCTATCAGAGTTCAATGAGTAGCTGGGAAAGACCTGAAAATGAGCAAAACTTTGCATGATTTGTGCCCCTACAATCCTTAAATGTTAGCTTTTGTCACAATCCATACTCTAAGAATAATGAGTGATTCATCTTCAGGTCGATCCCTGACCTTCCAGTCTCACCACTGATTCCATACACATTCCTACTAACTCCACTGATGCCCTCACTCTAAAACTACTCACATCTGTCATTTTCAACATTCTTGATACTTCTACTATTTGCTTATGTTCCAAACATTGTTGTCAGATTATTTGTTATGAAAAGAACTCTGATTAATATTTCTCTTCAATAATTTTTAATGAATTGTATTGCTATCAGACTATGTATATATATTGTATACCCATCTAGAAATCTCTATATGCATATGTATATGTTTATTTGTTTACATGTATCAATGTATTGAATAATTTATAAACATATCCATCCCTAACTATAACTTACCCTGCATTTGTTCATGCTGGCATTATATGGGGTCTTTCCCCATGAAAATCTTGATTTAACTCCAAATTCTCTTCTTCCACAATTCTCCTAATGGACCCAATGCTATAACCAAAATGAATTACTGAAACTCTTCTGGACAAATCTTCATCTCAGGTACATGTTTTTTTTCATACAGGTCTCTCAACTGGAACATTCTCCCCAAGTATGTCTATCTTCATTTGAAATTATAACAGTCCTTCCTTCAAGGTCTATCTTAAATGTTATATTTTCCACAACACATTTGCAGAACACCTCAAAGAGAAAAAGAATGCTCCCTCATTTTGAAACACTGAATAGTTTATTTATACTCTTAGGCCATGGATAACATTGTGTAATTCTTATTTTGGGCCTATAAGCTATATCTAGGTTACAGTTTAGAAATCTCGCTATTCTCTCATTCATTCCTATGTGGTGCTTAGCACAGTTGCTTACACACATGAGGTCCTAAATAGATATTTATGCAATATATGTAAACTTGAAATGATTCTGACAGCACAAATATTTCAAATGAAGTATGAATGCATCACTTACTTTTCAGTCTGGCAATGAGCCCACAGATATTACTAGGCCCGGGATGGCTACTCTATGTCAATGTACCATCATGTGTTTCTTTCAAGATGATCACAAGCATCACACACCTAAAGTGAATTAATCTTATTCTTCTTAGAAAGAGGATCAGCTCCAGTGATAGCGTATGACAAAATATCAGGGTGAAGCTCTTTATTTAGACATTTGGGTTAAAGATACAAGCCATATAAATATTTACGACAAATAACATTGATACATATTTTTGGAGGTACAGGTCACAAGATTAGAACAGGTGATCTGTTTTCCTTTTGTTTTTTTTTTTTTTCTTATGACTTTGCTTCTTGTTCTTTTTTTTTGTAATTAATTTATTTTTTATTGGAGGCAAATTGTTTTACAATATTATATTGGTTGGTTTTGCCATATATTGACATGAATTCACCCCGGGTTTACATAAGTTCCCCCTCCTGAAACCCCCTCACCTCCCTCCTCCCTTTATCCTCCCTCTGGGTCATCCCTGCACGCCAGCCCCGGCATACACACCGAGGAAACCAAAATTGAAAGAGACACATGTACTCCAATATTCATTGCAGCACTGTTTACAATAGCCAGGACATGGAAGCAACCTAGATGTCCATCTGGAGACGAATGGATAAGAAAGCTTTGGTACATATACACAATGGAGTATTATTCAGCCATTGAAAAGAATACATTTGAATCAGTTCTAATGAGGTGGATGAAACTGAAGCCTATTATACAGAGTGAAGTAAGCCAGAAAGAAAAACACCAATACAGTATACTAATGCATATATATGGAATTTAGGAAGATGCAAATGATAACCCTGTATACGAGACAGCAAAAGAGACACAGATGTATAGAACAGTCCTTTTGTTTCTTGAGGGACATCACCAAACCCCAGAAAGCAAGTGAAAGGATAACAGTCATGATGCTTTCATTATTTTTCACTAGGATAGATCTATAATACATTCATTTTGTTGCTGTATAATATTCCCATTGTTCTGATTTTTTCCTGTAATTTAAAGTTTTGCTTTTTCATACACATATAGTTATGACCCAAAGACTACACTGCTAATATAAGCAAATGATATATGTGTTTTATAATCATAAAGGTTTGTTTCCCTAATTGGCCTTTTGTTTGAATGAAAAGGTTGACAACAAGCTATGAGTATATGAGCATGGTTTGTTACCTGTCAAGTCCTTCTTTAGGTTGGGTGGGTATGAAGAAGGCACTGGGGGTCTCTCAGAAACTCAGGCTTCCTATGTAGCCTTCTGTTGAACATGTCTAATCTAGAGATTCTACTGCTCTGATGTGTCTTTCAAAAAAGATCTTAATTATTTTATGCTTTCCAGAAATTCACCAAATCTCCTCACTGGTGTTTTCCCATTCTCACTTCTATTAAACATGTTTTTCATTTTTGTATATCATATATGTCATTTCAGTACCATGTTGGAAAAGATGTCAAGCATGAACTTGAACAAAGTTCACATTTTAGAAGATATTCTGCAGATTCCTTCAATAAAGAAACATGTATATTATTTAATGGTATTTAGATGCAACGAACTGTCACATTGCTTATCACAATGCTAAGTTCATCCAATTGTCTGGAACACTACTTTTACTGGATTAAACTACACATTGGAGATTCTAATAACAGAAAACATAAATACTCTTTATTATGAAGCTGTATTGATTTTCTGAACCTAGAGATTTAAAAGACTCCACAGTTCCTCTCTCTTTATGTACATTTATAAACATTTTTTCTCATAATTTTACAGTATTTTATGCTGTTGAGAAGTTTTACAATATTATCCTATACAGTGTTCAAATAGGGTTTCCCAGGCTGTCCAGTGGTTAAGACTCCACCTTGCAACGCAGGGGATACCAGTTCAATCTCTGGTCTGGGAAGATCCCACATATGTGTTTTTTTGGAATTCCCTTCCTTTTCTATGATCCAGCGTATGTTGGCAATTTGATCTCTGGTTCCTTGGACTTTTCTAAACCAAGCTTGGACATGTGGAAGTTCTCAGTTCATGAACTGCTGAAGTCTAGCTTGAAGGATTTTGAGCATAACCTTACTAGCATGGGAGATGAGTATAACTGTCCATTAGCCTAAACATTCTTTAGTACTGCTCTTCTTGGGAATTGGGATGAGGACTGACCTTTTGTAGTCCTGTGGCCACTTCTGGGTGTTAAATTTGCTGACATATTAAGTGCAGCACTGTAATAGTATCATCTTTTAGGATTTTAAATAGCTGGAATTCTGTCACCTCCACTAGCTTTATTGGCAGCAGTGATTCCTAAGGCCCACTTGACTTCACACTCCAGAATGTCTGGCTCTGGGTGAGTGACCACACCATTGTGGTTATCTGGGTCATTAAGATCTATTCTGTATTTTTTTTTTATCTCTTCAAGAAGAGATCTTTCTAGTCTTTTCCATTCTGTTGTTTTCCTCTATTTCTTTGCACTGTTCATTGAAGAAGGCCTTCTTGTCTCTCCTGGTTATTCTCTGGAACTCTGCATTTAGTTGAGTGTAGCTTTCCCTTTCTCCCTTGCTTTTGGCTTCTCTTTCCTCAGTTATTTGTAAAGCTTCCTCAGAAAACCACTTTGGCTTCTTGCATTTTTCTTTGGGATGTCTTTGCTCACTGACTCCTGTACAATATTATGAACCCCTGTCCATAGTTCTTCAGGCACTCTGTTTACTAGACCTAATCTCTTGAATCTATTTGTCACCTCCACTGTGTATTTAGAGAGGATTTGATTTAAGTCATAGCTGCCTGGCCTAGTGGTTTTCCCCACTGTCTTTAGTTTAAACCTGAATTTTGCTACAAAGAGCCCCACAGTCAGCTCCAGGTCTTGTTTTTTTTCTGACTGCATACAGCTTCTCCATTTTCAGCTACAAAGAATGTGATCAATTTGATTTCAGTTTTGACCATTTGGTGATGTCCATACTTAAAGTCATCTCTTGCGTTGTTGAAAAAGGGTGTTCACTATGATCAGTGGGTTCTCTTGGTAGAATTCTGTTAGCCTTTGCCTTGCTTCATTTTGTACTCCAAGGCCAAATCTGCCTGTTAATCCAGGTATCTCTTTACTTCCTACTTTTGCATTCCAATCCCCTAAGAATAGGACATACATCTTTTCTCGGTGTGAATTCTAGGAAGTCTTATAGATCTTCAAGTGTACCCACTGTCAACTTGGCACCCATAAACACTTTTTTAAAACTGTAATTAAACTTCAAATAAGGATAACAGTAAGGCATAATTCTACCAAAAACGATGCAATTGTGCTGTGTACAATCAAAAATGCATCAAAAAGGGGCTTCCCTGGCAGTCCAGTGGTTAAGAATCTGCCGCCCAATGCAAGGGACATGGGTTCAATATCCCTTTTCAGGAAGACTCCATGTGCCACGAGACAACTAAGCCTGTGTGCCACAACTACTAAGCCTGTGCTCTAGAGACTGCGACCCACAACTACTGAAGCCAGTGCACTCTGGTGCCTGAGCTGCACAACAAGAGAAGTCACCACAATAAAAAGCTCATGCACCTCAAGGAAGAGTATTCCCTGTTTGCCGCAACTAGAGAAAGCCTGCACAGAAAGTCTCCAGCAATGAAGACCCAGTGCAGCCAAAAATAAGTAAATAAAATAAGAAAATAAATTATTTTAAAAGGCCACGACTGAGTGACTGAACTGAACTGAACTGAAGGGGGAAAATATTTACTCTTTAATATCTGGTAACTTAAATATAATGATGTTAATTTGACAATGATTAATCATAAGATATTTACTCAATACATCTTATGATAAGGGAATAATAGTGTAAGGAAAAGTAAGACATTTGTTGTACACAAGCACACACACATATACCACTTATCAAAGTAAGGGAGAAATACTCAAGGCATTTTGTAACTGGTAACTGATCTCATGGTATTTATAATTACCTTCTTCCACTTCCAAATCCATTTTCCCTTTACTTTCATAAAGTACTGCAGTTAGTCACTATTCTTTATCTGGTGGGGTGACCCAAATCATCATTCTCAAAAAGTCTAGAAAATTCGAAGTTCTGCTCAATTAAAACAAAAATTATTGGGGGCGTCCTTGATGGCTCAGCTGTAAAGAAGACATCTGCCAATGAAGGAAATGAGGGCTCAATCCCTGGGTTGGGAAGATCCCTCAGAAAAGAAAATGGCAACCTTCTCCAGTATTCTTACTTGGGAAATCCCATGGACAGAGGAATCTGGTCGGCTACAGTCCATGGGGTTGCAAAAGAGTCAGACATGACTTAGCAATACAACAATAACAGTAGCTAATTTACAATATTATGTTAGTGTCTGCAGTACAGCAAACTGAGTTAGTTATACATATATCCACTCTTTTAAAGATTATTTTCCAGTATAGGTCATTACAGAGTATTGAATAGTTCTCTGTGCTATACAGTTGGTCCTTATTAGTTATCTGTTTCATACCATATGGTAGTATGTATGTGTCAATCCCAATCTTCCAATTTATTCCTTTCCTCTTACCCTCTAGTAACTATAAGCTTTTTTCTCAATCTGTAAATCTATTTCTGTTTTATAGATAAATTAATGTGTGGGCTTTTTCAAGATTCTACATATAAGTGATATAATTGTCCTTCTCTGTCTGACTTACTTTATTCAGGATGACAATCTCGAGATCTATTCATGTTGCTTAAGTTTGCCATTGAAATAAGTTTCAGAGACTAGTACTTTTAAGAGATGCTCGGAGGGATTTTCTTTTTTCAGACACGATTTTCTTTATCCCGTTATGGAGCAGTAGTCCAATTTCCTTTGGTAGTCAGGATCAGTCACTTCTGGTGACTTAGACTTCCTTGCCTGATGATTCAGAGGAATGAGGAGCCCAAAGTGGCCCAGTAGCTCTCTTAAGATCCTACTCAATGGAATCACTGCTGTGTGTGCTGGTGGAAGTATTCTTCCCTCTGGCTATAAGGGCTCTCAACCTCTGAGCATAGTATCTTGGAAAATGAAGTTAATTTGTCTAGTGGATCTCTAGGTGTACTACTGAGTGGTGCCATTTCCATTTCTACTTCTTGATTTTTGACCTATGAATCCTAGCTATCTGAGAAACAGTACTGTGTATTAGATGCTGATTTAAAAAGCGCACAGCCTTCTGAAGGACCTTGATCACCTATGGTACTGTCCCTCCAGGAAGGACTGTAACTGCATTATAAAAGGCCATTCTGACATTCTCTCAATCTAACAGCTTCAGAAAGAAGGGGAACCGGGTAAAACAAGAGAGCTCAACAGTAACAGGGCCACCACCACATTTCATTTGCTGTTGAAGTAAGATGATCAGTAGATAAGTAATCTTGTAAGTCCACAGATAGTTGTTTTGGCAGAAACATTGTCTGCAGGGAAAGAAAATTAGTAGCTAGAGTCAGTATCTATTCTAGTAAGGACAAAACACTGAACCTTCCACAGTGGAAAATTGCCCGGCATAATCAGTCTGTCACCAGGAAGCTAGCAGATCACCTCGATAAACAGTACACTATCAAGGACTCGTTATTGGTCTCTGCTGGCAGACTGGGCACTAAGACGTGGCCATGGCCAGGCTGGCCATGGTGAGTAGAAGGCCATGTTGCTGATCCCACAAGTAAACTTTATTCCTGCTACCATGGTCCCCTTTGAGTACATTTGGTGATGACCAGGGTGGCTGAAGAAAAATGTTGACTGGTATCCGTGACTGGGTCATCCTGTCCACTTAATTATTAAAGTCCTCCACTGCTAAAGTCATCCTTCAGTGAGCATTCACATCGGACACAAATATCTTTATGATTTTTCCCATCTAGAGGGAAATATCCACAAATTCTTCCTCAGATATCCTTGCCATCAATTTTCCAGTATTATTGCTTCAAAGTCCCTTACCATCCAGCCAAACTATTGGTTAAAGCCCACGAATCACTATATAATCACATACCTGGCCATTTATCTTTACGGGCAAGTAAGTTATCAGGTATCCAAGGTCTGTCCATTGGGAAGATAGTCCATCACACTGTCTGCCAGGGAAGTCACAGAGCGGGAGTAGTGCTAGAATAGTCTACTTTGGGATGGTGTCTGCATATGATACAGAACCAATGGTAAACCAGAACCAGATCCAGGTCTTCTATTCCTCTGTTAATTATGGACAACCCCCACCCTTCCTATTAGGCCACAAATGCAGGCTGAAATAGAGAATCTAGTGCAGCAGGCATGGGAACCATGGGCATTTGGGTTGCTTCTTCATAGACATGACTGGTACCTTCAAGGCTTGCTCAAGCTAGAACATGTACATATCACTTGCATTTAATAATGATGTGACAGTGTACTCCCAATTTAATGGCCTGGCAATCATACAACACCCAATTCAGGAAAGGTAGCTCAGATGCCATGTAAAACTGATGACCCATGGTTAAGCATTCAGTCTCTAATAAGGCACAGTTCAGTTTAGTTCAGTTCAGTCGCTCAGTCGTGTCTGACTCTTTGTGACCCCATGAATCACAGCACGCCAGGCCTCCCTGTCCATCACCAACTCCCGGAGTTCACTCAAACTCATGTCCATCAAGTTGGTGATGCCACCCAGCCATCTCATCCTCTGTCATCCCCTTCTCCTCCCACCCCCAATTACCTCCCAGCATCAGAGTCTTTTCCAATGAGTCAACTATTCGCATGAGGTGGCCAAAGTATTGGAGTTTCAGCTTTAGCATCAGTCCTTCCAATGAACACCCGGGACTGATCTCCTTTAGAATGGACTGGTTGGATCTCCTTGCAGTCCAAGGGACTCTCAAGAGTCTTCTCCAGCACCACAGTTCAAAAGCATCAATTCGGCGCTCAGCTTTCTTCACAGTCCAATTCTCACATCCATACATGACCACTGGAAAAACCATAGCCTTGACTAGACGGACTTTTGTTGGCAAAGTAATGTCACTGCTTTTTAATATGCTATCTAGGTTGATCATAACTTTCCTTCCAAGGAGTAAGCCTCTTTTAATTTCATGACTGCAATCACCATCTGCAGTGATTTTGGAGCCCAAAAATATAAAGTCTGACACTGTTTCCACTGTTTCCCCATCTATTTCCTATGAAGTGATGGGACCAGATGCCATGATCTTAGTTTTCTGAATGTTGAGATTTAGCCAACTTTTTCACTCTCCTCTTCTACTTTAATCAAGAGGCTTTTTAGTTCCTCTTCATTTTCTGCCATAAGGGCACAGGGCAAGCTAATAGCTGTTCTTCACATGCTGCTGTTCAGTCATTTCATCACATCCAACTCTTTGCAACCCTATGGCCTGCAGCATGTCAGGTTTGCCTGTCCTTCACTGTATCCAGGAGTTTGTTTAAACTCATGTCCATTGAGTTAATGATGCCAGCTAACCATCTCACCCTGTCACCCCATTTTTCTCATGCCTTCAATCTTTCCCAGCATCAGGGTCTTTTTTAATGTGTCAGCACTTCGCATCAGGTGCCCAAAGTATTGGAGCTTCAACTTCAGCATCAGTCCTTCCAATGAATATTCAAGGTTGATTTCTTTTAGGATTAACTGGTTTGATTGACTTGCTGGCCAAGGGAATCTCAAGAGCCCTCTCTAGCATTAAATTTTGAAAGCATTTAATCAGTTCTTTGGTGCTCAGCCTTCTTTATGGTCCAACTCTCATGTCTGTACATGACTACTGGAAAAACCATAGCTTTGACTATACAATGGTTCTATGACGATCTACAAGATCTTCTAAAACTAACACAATAAAAGCTGTCCTTTTCATCATAGGGGACTGGATTGCAAAAATAGGAAGTCAAGAGATATCTGGAGTTACAGGCAAATTTGGCCATTGAGTACAAAATGAAGCAGGGGAAAGGTTAACAGAGTTTTGCCAAGAGAATGCATTGGTTGTAGCAAACAGCTTCTTCCCACAACACAAGAGATAACTCTACACATGGACATCATCAGATGGTTAATACTAAAATCAGATTGATTATATTCTTGGCAGCCAAAGACAGAGAAGCTCTATACAGTCAGAAAAAACAAAACTGGCATCTGACTGTGGCTCAGATCATTAACTCCTTCCTTATTGCCAAATTCAGATTTAAATCGAAGAAAGTAGGGAAAACCACTAGACCATTCAAGTATGACCTAAATCAAATCCCTTATAATTATACAGTAGAAGTTACAAATAGATTCAAAGGATTGGATCTGACAAGCAGAGTACCTGAAGAACTATGGACGGAGGTTCATGACATTGTACAGGAGGCAGTGATCAAGACCATGCTCAAGAAAATGAAATGCAAAAAGACAAATGGTTGTCTGAGGAGGCCTTAAATAGCTGAGAAAAGAAGAGAAGCAAAAGGCAAAGAGAAAAGGAAACATTTACCCATTTGATTGCAGAGTTCCAAAGAACAGCAAGGAGAGAAAAGAAAGCCTTCCTCAGTGATCAATTCAAAGAAATAGAAACAAACAAACAAAAAAATAGAATGGGAGAGACTAGAGTTCTCTTCAAGAAAATTAGAGATATCAAAGGAAAATTTCATGCAAAGATGGGCACAATAAAGGACAAAAACAGTATGGACCTAAGAAACATAAAATATTAAGAAGAGGTGGCAAGAATATAGAGAAGAACTATACAGAAAATATCTTCATGACCCAGATAACCATGATGGTGTGATCACTCACCTAGAGCCAGATATCCTGGAATGTGAAGTCAAGTGGGCCTTAGGAAGCATCACCACAAATGAAAATAGTGGAGGTGATGGGATTCCAGTTGAGCTATTTCAAATCCTGAAAGATGATGCTGTGAAAGTGCTGCACTCGATATGCCAGCAAATTTGGAAAACTCAGCAGAGGCCACAGGACTCTAAAAGGTCAGTTTTCATTCCAAGCCCCAAAAAGGCAATGCCAAAGAATGTTCAAACTACTGCACACAATCGCACTCATCTCTCACATTAGCAAAGGAACACTCCAATTCTCCAAGCAAGGTTACAAGAGTATATGAACAATGACTTCCATTTGTTCAAGCTGGATTTAGAAAAGGCAGAGGAACCACAGATCAAATTGCCAACATCCGTTGGATCCTTGAAAAAGCAAGAGAGTTCCAGAAAAACATCTATTCTGCATTATTGACTATGCCAAAGCCTTTGACTGTGTGGATCACAATAAACTGTGGAAAATTCTTAAAGAGATAGGCATACTAGATCATCTTACCTGCCTCCTGAGAAATCTGTATGCAGGTCAAGAAGCAACAGTTAGAACTGGACATGAAACAATGGACTGGTTCCAAATTGGGAAAGGTGTACATCAAGGCTGTGTATTGTCACCGTGCTTATTAAAGTTATATGCAGAGTACATCATGAGAAATGCTGGGCTGAATGAAACACAAGCTGGAATCAAGACTGCTGGGAGAAATATCAATAACCTCAGATATGCAGATGACACCACCCTTATGGCAGAAAGTGAAGAAGAACTAAAGAGCCTCTTGATGAAAGTGAATGAGCAGATGAAAAAGTTGGCTTAAAATTCAACATTCAGAAAGCTAAGATCATGGCATCCAGTCCCATCACTTCACATCAAACAGAGGCGAAAACAATGGAAAGTAGTGCGAGACTTTATATTTGGCGGGGGGGGGGCTCCAAAATCACTGCAGATGGTGACTGCAGCCATGAAATTAAAAGACACTTGCTCCTTGGAAGAAAAGCTATGACAAACCTAGAGAGCATATTAAAAAGTAGAGAATACTATGCTGACAAAGGTCTGCATTGTCATATTTATGATTTTTCCAATAGTCATATATGGATGTGAGAGTTGGACCATAAAGAAAGTTGAGCACCGAAGAATTGATGCCTTTGAATTGTGGTGTTGGAGAAGACTCTTGAGAGTCCCTTGGACTTCAAGGAGATCCAACCAGTTAGTCCTATAGGAAATCATTCCTGAATATTCATTGGAAGGACTGATGATAAAGCTGAAACTCCAATACTTTGGCTACCTGATGTGAAGAACTGACTCATTGGAAAGGACTCTGATGCTGGGAAAGATTGAAGGCAGGAGGAAAAAGGGGTGACAGAGTATGAGATGGTTGGATGGCATCACTGACTTGATGGACATGAGTTTGAGCAAGCTCTGGGAGTTGGTGATGGACAGGGAAGCCTGGTCTGCTGCAGTCCAAGGGGTCACAAAATGTCAAACACGACTGAGCGACTAAACTGAACTGAAATTTGCTATATAGACCTTTGTTGGCAATGTAATTTCTCTGCTTTCAATACACTCTCTAGCTTCGTCATAGCTTTTCTTCTAAGGAGCAAGCATCTTCTAACTTTATGGCTGCAATCACCATCCGCAGTGATTTTAGAGTCCAAGAAAATGAAATCTGTTACTGTTTCCATTTTTTCCCCATCTATTTGCCATGAAGTTATGGTTCCTCCCATGGAGAGTATTTATCTGCAACAGATCTGAGGCCTTTGTTCCAAACCTAAGGTTTAGCACTTATCTTGACCTGCCAAAGGCTCCAAAGATCATCCGTATCTTCCCCTACCACTTCAATCACCTGTTTCTGCTGGATCATATAGTCCAAGTGGCACCACAGCTTGGAGAGAAGGCTAGACCTTTTTATCGGGGACCAGCCTCGATATGGCCCAGGGTATCCTCGGGATGAACAGCGTCGGCGTCAGAGAGAGAGAGAGAAAGAGAGAGAGAGAGAGAGAGAGACGGGGCTGATGATTCCTTGGTTTACACGGGAAACCAATAAAACCCCAGCACGGGGTTTGCTCTGTTTACGTAGGCCGCAGGCGCCCTCTCGAATCACTGGAAGTAACCCACCAGGGCACCCCCTCGAGTGGGTCTTAGAAGCCCAGGCAGATAAGTAAACTCAGAGGGCCCAGCGCTCCAAGGATCTCAACCAGAAAAAGGAGAATAGAGAAAAGGACGGAAAAAGAGAAAGAACGACACGGGGAGACCAAGCTTCAGTGAGCAAGGCCCAAAACTTTATTTTCCAGTGCTGCTTTTATACCCTAAGTTGTGCACATAAAAAATAGAGAAAGAGAGGTATAGAGTCACGCCAAAATCACGCGGGGTCAGCAGTCTTGACCCTTATCAGGATCAGGGCTCATTTTTGTATGTCTTATGATATACAAAAGTTTTGGGTGGTTTACATCATCTTCTGGCCAGGTGGCCTGCTAACAGTTTATGGCCCTCTCTCCTAACAAAGGTTAGTTAGCTAGAAAAAGTCTTATATTCTTTTAAGATGATTTTCCTAAAGTCAGGTGCTAGACACATGACAAAGTTACATTCCTATAAGGCACAGGTGTAGTGAGCTATAAGAAAGGAATTTATTAACTTAAGATCTGAAGTGGTTAAATCAAAGGCTACTACTTATATTCTCTATATGTGATTAATGTATTTCCAAGGATACAATAGATAGAGGAAACTTTGCAGCAAGCATTGATTCAACAATGAAATCTTTTTTAGTACTATTCTAATGATTTTAACTTCTTCAACAGATTCCTGTATTTTAGAATATTAGGCTTTCTGTCCTTGCATGGCTGGGAGGCTATAAACAGTCACATTCGTAGTTGTAAGAGCCCGGACAAACTTGTCATGCAAGTTAGAAAGCTATCAGAGGGGCTTGGATTGGAACACTCCTATTAAGCAAAGGAGAACTTCTAAACTACAGCTCTGAATTAATGTTTTCAGAGAAAGGTGGTTGGGGGAAGCCCCCGTAAGTATGAGAGGACTTGATAAGAGGCGTAAGATAGTAAGGCAGACTCTGGTTTTCTTTGGAGTAGGTGCTCAGGTAAGTCCAGGGGGTTCTTCGAGTCCTTATTAGCCTTTGCCCGTCAGGCCTCTTCCCCAATTGACCTTTGCCACGGGTAGGATTTCCCTCGCTGGCTCCCGGCACCTTTTGCAAATCCTTCACCTGTTCCGAGCCATGTCCAAATCAAGCAGTTTTTCTGGTCCCTTGGTAAAGTGGTTGTCTTAATGTACTCAATAAGGATAATGTTCCTTCTAAAATCAATAGTAGCCTACTAAGGGTTCTGTTTCCTTTTCCTTGCAGGATGGGCTAGATGCAACAATGCATCTATATCTATGAAGGTATAATTCCACATGACCCACATAACTGAATCTCAAGAACTTCACTAAGTTAAGTGGACCCTGAAAGGTTTTGGATTTATTTCTCATCTTCTAGCAGGCAAATGTATACCAATAAGTCTAAAGCAGTTGTTATTTCTTGCTCCCTAGGTCCAGTCAGCATAATGGACCAGTGGGATATCTTGTAGAAAGAAAAGAAATAAAAATCCCTAGAGAAAAAAATTGTAAATCATGTATGTGGATTTATCTCTGGGCTTTCTATTTTGTTCCATTGATCTATATTTCTGTCTTTATGCCAGTACCATACTGTCTTGATGACTGTGGCTTTGTAGTAGAGCCTGAAGTCTGGCAGGTTAATTCCCCCAGTTCCATTCTTCTTCCTCAAGATTGCTTTGGCTATTCGAGGTTTTTTCTATTTCCATACAAATTGTGAGATTATTTGTTCTAGTTATGTGAAAAATATCGTTGGTAGCTTGATAGGGATTGCATTGAATGTATATGGACACCTTATCTTTGACAAAGGAGGCAAGAATATAAAATGGAGAAAAGACAGTCTCTTTAACAAGTGGTGCTGGGAAAACTGGTCAGCCACTTGTAAAAGAATGAAACTAGAACACTTCCTAACATCATACACCAAAATAAACTCAAAATGGATTAGAGAGCTAAATGTAAGACCAGATTCTATAAAACTCCTAGAAGGGAACGTAGGCAAAACACTCTCTGACAGAAATCACAGCAGGATCCTCCAAGACCCACCTCCCAGAATATTGGAAATAAAAGCAAAAATAAACAAATGGGACTTAATTAAAATCAAAAGCTTCTGCAGAGCAAAGGAAACTATAAGCAAGGTGAAAAGAAAGCCTTCAGAATGGGAGAAAATAATAGCAAATGAAGCAACTGATAAAGGATTAATCTCCAAAATATACAAGCAGCTCCTGCAGCTCAATTCCAGAAAAATAAAGGACCCAATCAAAAAATGGGCCAAAGAACTAAACAGACATTTCTCCAAAGAAGACAAACAGATGGCTAACAAACACATGAAAAAATGCTCAATATCCCTCATAATCAGAGAAATGCAAATCAAAACCACAATGAGATACCATTTCACACCAGTCAGAATGGCTGCTATCCAAAAGTCTACATGCAGTAAATGCTGGAGAGGGTGTGGAGAGAAGGGAACCCTCTTACACTGTTGGTGGGAACGCAAACTAGTACAGCCACTATGGAGAACAGTGTGGAGATTCCTCAAAAAACTGGAAATAGAACTGCCATATGATCCAGCAATCGCACTCCTGGGCATACACACCGAGGAAACCAGAATTGAAAGAGACACATGTACTCCAATGTTCATAGCATCACTGTTTATAATAGCCAGGACATGGAAGCAACCAAGATGTCCATCTGCAGACGAATGGATAAGAAAGCTTTGGTACATATACACAATGGAGTATTCAGTTCCGTTCAGTTCAGTTGCTCAGTCGTGTCCGACTCTTTGCGATCCCATGAATCACAGCACGCCAGGTCTCCCTGTCCATCACCAACTCCCGGAGTTCACTCAAACTCATGTCCATCGAGTCGGTGATGCCATCCATCCATCTCATTCTCTGTTGTCCCCGTCTCCTCCCACCCCCAATCCCTCCTAGCATCAGACTCTTTTCCAGTGAGTCAACTCGTCGCATGAGGTGGCCAAAGTATTGGAGTTTCAGCTTTAGCATCAGTCCTTCCAATGAACACCCAGGATTGATCTCCTCTAAAATGGACTGGTTGGATCTCCTTGCAGTCCAAGGGACTCTCAAGAGTCTTCTCCAGCACCACAGTTCAAAAGCATCAATTCTTCGGCAATCAGCTTTCTTCACAGTCCAACTCTCACATCCATACATGACCACGGGAAAAACCATAGCCTTGACTAGATGGACCTTGGTTGGCAAAGTAATGTCTCTGCTTTTTAACATGCTATCTAGGTTAGTCATAACTTTCCTTCCAAGGAGTAAGCGTCTTTTAATTTCATGGCTGCAATCAGCATCTGCAGTGATTTTTGAGCCCCCCAAAATAAAGTCTGACACTGTTTCCACTGTTTCCCCATCTATTTCCCATGAAGTGATGGGACCAGCTGCCATGATCTTCGTTTTCTGAATGTTGAGCTTCAAGCCAACCTTTTCACTCTCCTCTTTCACTTTCATCAAGAGGCTTTTGAGTTCCTCTTCACTTTCTGCCATAAGGGTAGTGTCATCTGCATATCTGAGGTTATTGATATTTCTCCCAGCAATCTTGATTCCAGCTGGTGCTTCTTCCAGCCCAGCATTCCTCATGATGTACTCTGCATATAAGTTAAATAAGCAGGGTGACAATATACAGCCTTGACGCACTCCTTTTCCTGTTTGGAACCAGTCTGTTGTTCCATGGTCAGTTCTGACTGTTGCTTCCTGACCTGCATACAGGTTTCTCAAGAGGCAGGTCAGGTGTTCTGGTATTCCCATCTCTTTCAGAATGTTCCACAGTTTATTGTGATCGACACAGTCAAAGGCTTTGGCATAGTCAATGAAGCAGAAATAGATGTTTTTCTGGAACTCTCTTGCTTTCTCCATGATCCAGCAGATGTTGTCAATTTGATCTCTGGTTCCTCTGCCTTTTCTAAAACCAACTTGAACATCTGGAAGTTCACGGTTCACATGTTGCTGAAGCCTGGCTTGGAGAATTTGGAGCATGACTTTACTAGCATGTGAGATGAGTGCAATGGAGTATTACTCAGCCATTAAAAAGAATGCATTTGAATCAGTTCTAATGAGGTGCATGAAACTGGAGTCTATTATACAGAGTGAAGTAAGCCAGAAAGAAAAACACCAATACAGTATACTAACGCATATATATGGAATTTAGAAAGATGGAAATGATAACCCTGTATGCGAGACAGCAAAAGACACACAGATGTATAGAACAGTCTTTGGGACTCTGTGGGAGAGGGTGAGGGTGGGATGATTTGGGACAATGGCATTGAAACATGTATATTGTCATATTTGAAAAGACTCACCAGTTCAGGGTCAATGCATGTTACAGGATGCTCGGAGCTGGTGTGCAGGGATGACCCAGAGGGAGGACAAAGGGAGGAGGGAGGTGGGAGGGGGGTTCAGGAGGGGGAATTCATGTACACCCGGGGCGAATTCATGTCAATGTATGGCAAAACCAACCAATATAATATTGTAAAATAATTAGCCTCCAATAAAAAAAAATAAAATAAATTTTAAAAAATCATGTGTGATAAAAGCCTTGTATACTGAATATACGAAAAATTCTCAAAACCTAGTAATAAGAAAACATATAGCTCCATTAAAAAGGACAAATGTTTAAACAGACAGGTCACTAAACTAAATGTATATATGTCAAATAAGAACACAAAAACATGTTCCATACCATTGTTCTTGGGGATATGTACTGAAGACCACAATGAGATACCATGACCCAACTATTAATTAAAATTGAAAAGACTATTCCTATTGGAAGTAGTGATACAGACTTTTGTACTAATAACTAGGCAACAAAAAGATTTTAAAGGTAATTACATGAAATTGAAGAGGGCTGTGTGTTTTAGTCAGGTGTGGGTTAGGTTGAAGCTACCAATGCACATTATACTGCTTACTCCATCCTCTTATATTGCTGAGTTCTCACAGTGACTTCTCCTTTATCTATGAGTTTTTCACCTCTTTTTAAGGTTTCACTGGCACAATTCTAAGAAATACTATAATTGATTAATGAATCTACCAAAATATATGCTTCTTTTTTCCCCTAGCTGCCAATCAAGTCCCAAGTCAAGGTTAAACATTTTCTGTTCTTCAGATATCAAATTACAATATTACTATTTTCATATTATGTTCTTTTGACATAAATAATGTTATTTTTCTAAATGAATTCTGTATGCCAAGTACTCTGTTAATAATTAGAGGCAAATCTGAACATGTAACCATCCTGTTCAAAATCCCTCAATAGTTTTCCTTTGAGATAAAGATAAAAGTCCCCAGCCTAGTCTCCCATGCTGTGAGTCAACCCATGCTGGCCTGCAGTGTCCATTCTGGCTCCTCTTGGCTTCCCTCTTTTGCATGTCAGCTCCATCTGCCTTTTTTTCCCCCATTCCCCCCCACCCCATCCTCAGCTTCACTAATGGTCTAGTTCTCTGATAAGCTAGGCCTGCCAATGATGGAAAACCCTGAAGATGCTAAATGTCTAGAGGCACCACCTTGGTAGAAATGAAGACCCTCAGGACCCAGCCCTGACCTATTGAAACAGAATATGCATTTTCAGAAAATCACCAGGAGATTCACAGGGATTAAAGTTGGAGAAGCACTGATCTAGGCCACTTCCCACTGTGATCCTTTGTTTTGTTTTATCTTTGCTCCTTCCCCTGACCTATGTCTAATAAAATTTTTCTCCAAAAATTTCACTGTAGAGTGGGGAGTTATTTGCAGATCTGGAATGTGAGCTATCGTTTGCACGAGGAGGACAACTTTCTTATAGTTGGCTCCTAAAGGGAGTCTAGAATTTTGTCCTCATTGAATTCATGTATAATCAGCTCAGAAAACGAGGAGGACAACTTTCTTATAGTTGGCTCCTAAAGGGAGTCTAGAATTTTGTCCTCATTGAATTCATGTATAATCAGCTCAGAAAAGACCATACTAATCAAAGCACTCAGAGCATCAAAATTTGTGGATGAATTGAAGTTTGCATAAACATGCCAGAAGTGTCATCTATTGTGGAAGGTAGTGACATAAAATACAATTTCAATTGTTAAAACTAGAATTGTCTACAATGACTTGATGTTTATGATTTTAGAGTCTGTAATGACTCACTGGAAAAGACTAATGCTGGGAAAGGTTGGGGGCGGGAGGAGAAGGGGACGACCGAGAATGAAATGGCTGGATGGCATCACCGACTCTGTGGACATGAGTTTGAGTGAACTCCGGGAGTTGGTGATGGACAGGGAGACCTGGCGTGCTGTGATTCATGGGGTCGCGGAGAGTCGGACACGACTGAGCGACTGAACTGAACTGAACTGAATGCCCTGTGGAGCAACCTGGACTTTTCCTACAGGTTCAAATCTATAATGCCCAGAGGAACAACTTAGTTTTGTCCTAAAGGGAATCAATGCATGATGTTAGGAAGTTTTAGTGCTTCATTCCTTCCTCTTCTGTTTAAAAAGAACACTTTCACATAATTGGTTGACTCTTCTGTTCAAAGCTAATTTACATAAACAAAATTTTCCTGACCTTGGGAAATGAATGTGCAAGGAATCGTGGCCTGTGTCATTATCATTCCAGTGATGTTGCATTATTTTCTACTTAAAAAGCCTACCTCTTTGAAAGGATCACCACAATTTCTTACAAGATATGGGTAAAAGAGAAATAACTTCTGTAAGGTACATTATTGTTAGGTAAAACAGTCAGAATACTGTAAAATCTATAATTTTAGATTGATTTACTAGATGCCAAAAAAGCATGTGAAAAAAATTAACAATTAGTGAAATATCTATATATCATATTTTTGTGACTAAATCTAGATAAGCAAAATAACTAAGACTGAATTGTCCGTCAAAGATAATTCATTATCTTTCTAACATAATTATAAAGACTTCATAAGTTTTGGTGAACTAGAATCTTAAAGAATTTAAGATTTTAAGAATTTTAAGAATTTAAGGCTTTAAATATAAGTCACATGCTTCCTACATAAGAAATTTTTCTGGGTATTCTGATTAAAAGTTTAATTCTTCTTAATAAATCACAGTTGCTGACTAAACTTTTAAGGTAAGTCACTTACATATTAATTTCTCTATTCTCTCACCTACTTCTGAGAATGCTTTTATTCAGTATTTTAATATATATTGTAAGAAATATGCATAAAATGTTCTCCTGTTGCTCCTTCCAAGTTTATACTTAATAAAGACCCACACACATATTGAATTTGAGCATTTTCAATTATCCTTTAATTTGGAATTGCAAGGAAGGGAGTCTATTCCAAATTAAATACACCTGACAACTAGAATTACTGGCATTGGTTGTTTATATCACTTGAATTAGGCTCCAGTCTCTGGCTCAATTTTATTTTACTAGAAAAACTGGTGGAGAAGAAAGTGCTCTCAAATAAACGCAGTAGGATTTCTAGAGAAAATCTGCTCTTATCACTCTAATAAGACATATAAATCAATTTTTAATTAATTATGGAAAGAACTTTCCAGCAATGCTAACATATTTAAAAACAGTCAAAGTTTCTAAGGTAAAATTTAAAATTAAATCCTCTGTGTCACACACAGTTCCCTAGGAAGATAATCTTTGAATTTTGAAGAAAAGAATACAGAAAGAGTCCCAGTGTTGACAGCATTTAATGAAAACCAGGGTTAAGACAAATATTACCTGCAAATTTTCCCCATATTTCCTTCTTGGTGTTTATCTGATACTACCTGTCTTCATTGTCTTGTCTTTCCTACAGATTTCTGTCCGTTTCTCTGTTCTGCTTTTTATATTTCTCCACTTGTTATTTTTAATAACTCACCCAATTGCTCCTTTCTACTTCTACCCTTTCTCTTCTTGGTGCCTTCCTCTCTTCAGAAAGTGTGAAAGAAAGTGAAAGTGTTAGTCCCTCAGTCGTGTCTGACTCTTTGCAATCCCACGTACTGTAGACCTCCAGGCTCCTCTGTCCATGGAGTTTTCCAGGCAAAAATACTGGAATGGGTTGCCATTCCCTTCTCCAGGGGATCTTCCCAACCCAGGGATTGAACCCAGGTTTACTGCACTGCAGGCAGATTCTTTACCATCTGAGCCACCAGGGAAGGTTGAGAAAATATGTATCTAAACACTTTAGAAAATATGTATTTAAATATGCTACAGGAAAATAAAAAGCTTTTGTCTCTAGGAAGTAGAAAAATTATAATTGTTATCCATTTTTTTCTTGGTGTTCTCAAAAACATTCTCCTTATGTGTGATGCTTCCCGTTCATTTCTTACTATTCTCTGGCCTCAACTCTATCATAAATTGGAAATTCCTCACTAAAGACACTGAAAATCTCTCATTTCCCAGGTTCAGTGATTGTTCACATCTTGTTCTACGCGAGCATTCATTTTGCCAATCAGCGTTGCACTTCATTATGTCCTTGAGTCGTTTTTCTCTTTATGTTTACAACACTCAACTCTCCAGTTCTTCCTTCTGCTTCTCTGATTACCCTGCTCAGTATATCTTTTTGGTCTTTCCCTTATCTCTCTTTGGCTAAAGCTAGGGCACTTGTTTGTAACAGAAAATTAGTTAGCTGAATGGAAATTGACTATTACATAGAAATTCCAGGGAAATTGGAGGAATCTGCTGATAAATGGGCAGGAACAGAAGAAAACAATACAATGAGACAGCAGCCCAAATCAAATCTCCACACTTGCTCAGTAGGAGCTCCTATCACAGCTGCTGAATTGTAGAAGCCACAGCTCACACTGACAATGCGGCTGGTGCAGATGCAAGAAGTATTTCCTAGGGTCTTGATATGGCTGCCTTGGCTGACTTTGCAACCCAAATTCGTTTTTTTTTTTCCTGTCCCTTTGCTCCAAGCTCAATGTTACAAATCCAGTGTTAGTACGTTTGACTATTCAAGCCTAGAGCAAGTCCCCTTACTCTAGCTGCAAGGGGATGGAAAAGTGAGTTTCTGGCTCCTTTGACTTCTAAAGTAAGTGGTAGCCTTTGCCTGATACCAAGACTCATGTAGTAGAAAAGAGGATCATTTTCAGCTATCTAAAATGATATGTATCTATTTCAAAACTTCTTTAATAAAATTTGGTGAAGTTTTTTTTTTCCTATACCCTCCTCTTTTTTCCTTACACACACTTTCTAATGGTTAGCTCATTCATAAGTATGCCTTCAGTTACCCAAATACTCCGAAGTCATTGATTATATTAAGAGCTAACAAACTCATACTACTAAGCCATCCCACCTGGATATTCAGAAGATGCTTTCTCCACAAAGTGGCCCAAACATCTGAATTCTCAAATTCAGTTGTGATGACCATCTATCCAACTCTGTCTCCTTTCTTCTTCACTGACCACCTCCTTCACATCTAAGTTACTGAGTCTTAGTGACTCTACTTTCGGATTTATTTCTATCTTTTTTTCCCTCCTTATCATGGGTGACCCCATGGACTGTAGCCCCCCAGCTCCTCTGTGGGATTTCCCAAACAAGAATACTGGAATGGGTGTGCTAGGAGTAAATTACACCAGAGAGACTAGAGCTTCACATGAATTTGAATCAACTGGAGGGAATTTTTGAAATGCAGATTGTTGAGTTTCATTCTTGCCCTCTCGAACATACATTTACAATAATACTGCATAATCTATATTTTGTACCAATATTTTACCAATTTTGATGTGTATTCTGATTTGAGAACAATTCGATAAGAGTATTAGCTCCCTAATTAGTATTCCTGACACTAGTTTCCCTTCCCTACAGAGTATTTCTACACTACCAAATATTTATTTTAAAAAATATAATGTGGCTCCTTGTATTAAAAGTTCCCAGTGCATGCCTGCTGTCTGACAAAGTTCAATATCTTTCACATGGCATCCAAATCATTTTGTAATAGTTCAAATTTCTTTTCCCTGGAATCTCATCCATATCCTAGACAGAATGCCCCTCACACATTCAGTTATCTCCATAAATTTAGCTAATGTTTAGAGTCTTTTACTTTTTTTAAATTTTTTATTGGAGGCTAATTATTTTAAAATATTATATTGGTTTGTTTTGCCATACATTGACATGAATCCGCCCCGGGTGTACATGAGTTCAATCTTTTCATTCTCCCACATTTTTAATGCAATAATTGCATTTTCCACTACACCAATTTCCAAAATTAGTTTCCATTGCTATTTGTTGTTGTTGTTTAGTCTTTATGTCGTGTCCAACACTTTGTGACCCCATGGACTGTAGCCTGCCAGGCTTCTCTGTGGGATTACCCAAGTAAGAATACTAGAGTGGGTATGCTGCTGCTACTGCTGCTAAGTCACTTCAGTCGTGTCCGACTGTGTGACCCCATAGACGGCAGCCCACCAGGCTCCCCCATCCCTGGGATTCTCCAGGCAAGAACACTGGAGTGGGTTGCCATTTCCTTCTCCAATGTGTGAAAGTGAAGTCGCTCAGTCATGTCCGACCCTTAGCGACCCCACGGACTGCAGCCTACAAGGCTCCTCCATCCATGGGATTTTCTAGGCAAGAGTACTGGAGTGGCTTGCCATTGCCTTCTCCGAGAGTGGGCATGGACTGTACCACCCCAGCCTTTTTCATGGGGATTCTCCAGGTAAGAATACTGGAGTGGTAATACTAGCTCAGATATTAAAGAATCCACCAGCAATGTGGGAGACCTGGGTTCAATCCCTGAGTTGGGAAGGTCCCCTGGAGGTGGGCACGGCAACCCACTCCAGTATTCTTACCTGGAGAATCCCCATGAAAAAGCCTGGGGTGATACAGTCCATGGGGTCATTTACATCTGCTTACATCTTACATTTACTGCATTTCATTTCAGGGAGCATGGATACTAAAAATGCAACACTGCTGTCAACGTTTGTTCTCACCGGACTTCCCTATCAACTGGAGTGGCAAATCCCCCTATTCTTGTTCTTCTTGGTAATATACCTCATCACAACTGTGGGAAACCTTGGACTAATTTATCTTATCTACAATGACCCTCACCTTCACATCCCCATGTACTTATTCCTTGGGAGTTTAGCCTTTGTGGATTCTTGGATATCATCCACAGTGACCCCAAAGATGTTAGTCAATTTTTTTGCCAGGAGTAAAATGATATCTCTCTCTGAATGCATGTTACAACTTCTTTCCTTTGCATTTGGTGGAACCACGGAATGCTTTTTGCTTGCAACAATGGCATATGATCGTTATGTGGCCATATGCAAACCATTACTGTATCCAGTGATTATGACCAACAGACTATGCATCCAGCTGTTAGTCTCATCATTTGTAGCAGGGCTTATTCATTCCATGATTCATGTAGGTGCTTTATTCAGGTTAACCTTCTGTAAGTCTAACATAATACATCACTTTTTCTGTGACATCATGCCATTGTTTAGGATTTCTTGTACTGACCCTTCAATTAATGTCCTAATGGTATTTATTTTCTCTGGGTCAATACATGTGCTTAGCATTATGACTATTCTTGTCTCTTATACACTTGTTCTATACACAGTTTTGAAAAATAAGTCTGTACAAGGCATAAGAAAGGCCTTCTTCACCTGTGGAGCCCACCTCCTATCTGTCTCTTTATACTATGGGCCTCTTCTCTTCATGTATGTGCACCCTGTATCCACTCAGGCAGATGATCAAGATATGATGGACTCTCTATTTTACACTATCATAATTCCCTTGTTAAATCCAATCATCTACAGCCTGAGAAATAAGAAAGTCATAGATTCACTGACAAAAGTATTAAAGAAAAATGCTTAGATCTCATACTATTATCAGTTCTTTTTTTTACTGATATAGTCACAAAATTGTGCAGATTACGTGTGGTTCAGATTGGGTTAGGGTTCAAGGTTTTTTTCAGTTATAATTACTCTAGTGTTTTGTTGTTAGTACTAACATACTCCTTAAGATATTCATGTATACTGTTCAAAAAACAAGGAATTCTCAACAATTTTCATGTCACATTAGAATAATTGAAGCAGGAAACAAAATATTTTACATACTTGTGTATTCTATAATGTAGATTTATAAAATGATTAGGCACTGAAATAGTAATGTTCCTTTAATAGGATTTGACTCTGTTGTCTTTGATAGTAATATAGCTGCACAGCCTGGAGACTTAACTGCATATAAATCCACAATGGATGCAATGTTTGTGTTTGAATGAAATGACGCAAATCACAAGAATTCTGCTGCAGACCAAAAGGTCTTTCAGTCCACTTTATTTGGGACATGGTGAATTCCCCCATCACCATGGGGATTCAACAGTCATATATCAGAGAGAAATAAAAAGGGAAAAGCAAAGAAGGAAAAATGAGAAGCAAGTTAAGGCAGTGAAGGGAGAGTCAAATTTTAAGAGGATGCTCTTAGTCCAGTCATTGTCCATGAGCAACAGGAAGAGGGAATTGGCTCTCACTGCCTATGATGTCACTTTCCAGTTGAGCCTGTATTTTGTAGGATAATCTGAAAACCTTCACTAATTAGAAAGCTAGATGAGACTGCAGAATTTAATTGGGATGGGCTTAAAGAAAAAGAAAAGTGGCAGAATAGGAAGGAAATGGTCAATCTTGCTAGATTTTTTAAAGGGGAACTTTTAAAATAAATCAGTAATATATAAGCCTTTCTGGCATGCAGTGTTTACATGATTTTGAATTCATATTACAAAAATTCAAATAATGTTAACTTGATATAATGTCATAGTGCCAGTGGGTGGCTGGAAAAGACAAAAAAAAAAAATGAGCAAGATTTTGGATATTTTGTGTCCTCAAGTCCTTTAACACTAGTTTTCATCTCACTCTATACTCTAAGTACAATGAGAGACCTATCTTTGGGTCCACTCCTGCCTCTCCTTTTACAACACTGAAACTCCATACACCTACTTACTGATGCACTGAGGACTTTATCCTACAAGCTATCTGCCTCTGTGTTTTGCAAAACTCTCCTTTTATCGCGTTGGTACTCAAAAGTCTTAAACATAGTTGCCAGGTTATTCTTCATAGACAGAACTATGATTAAATCATATCCCTTTTCAATAACTTTTAAAGGATTGACACTGTTGATAAATAATGTACAAATACAGTATTTGTACTTAGCTCTGTAGATGCAGTCATGCATATATTTATTTGTTCATGTGTATGTACAGATTACATGAAATACATATACATACATTCATAGACATCTGTATCTATATCCACACCTCCCTGTATTACATCTTTCTAACTTACTATATCATTATTGCATATCTTTCTATCTCTACCTCAACCTCCATTTCTATCCTCCTGATTACTCCCTGATTTTCTCACCATCTATTATATGGTCCTTTCAAATAATACCTTGATTTAACTCAGAAGTCACTGACCCCGCAATTCTTCTAAGGGACCTTGTCTTATACCCAAAATGAGTTGCAGAAAGCTTTCCAGACACCCTGAAGTAACACAGATACATGCATTTGCTAATACAAGTCTGTCCACAGAGAATATACACTGTCTATTGACAACACATTCATCTTTATTTACAACTCAAAGGGTGTCCTTTCTCCAAAGCTTTTCTCATATATTATAGCATTCATAATGCATTCCCATATTATACTGAAGAAGATAGTAATGTTTAGTCAGTTCATTCCTATTTCTTGGGTCACATTTGCTCTTCTGTTCAGTTCAGTTCAGTTCATTTCAGTCGCTCAGTCGTGTCCGACTCTCCGCGACCCCATGAATCACAGCACGCCAGGCCTCCCTGTCTATCACCAATTCCCAGAGTTCACTCAAACTCATGTCCATACAGTCGGTGATGCCATCCAGCCATCTCATTCTCTGTCGTCCCCTTCTTCTCCCACCCCCAACCTTTCCCAGCATCAGAGTCTTTTCCAGTGAGTCAACTCGTCGCATGAGGTGGCCAAAGTATTGCAGTTTCAGCTTCAGCATCAGTCCCTCCAATGAACACCCAGGATCAATCTCCCTTAGAATGGACTGGTTGGATCTCCTTGCGGCCAAAAAGTTTGGGTTTTTCAATAACACCTTAGAGACAAACCCAAACAAACTTTTTGGCCAACCCAATATAATACTTATCTGGGGATCACAAGCTTTTTTAAAAAAAAATATAAATTAGATGCCTTAATCTCTATCTTTTGCAGCAATGAGCATAACTTTGCAACACTGCAGCTTACACACATGAGGTCTGGAATAAGTATCTGTGAAATATTTATAAAATTGAGCTGAATCTGAGAGCTGAACACATAGAGTGCAGTAAGAATATATCACTCATTTTTAATCTTGCAATGAGCCCCAGGAGACATTGGGGTTTGCATGGCTACAATACACAGCTCACCTTAAGGTTCTTTTATGATAATTGCAAGCATTATACACCTAAAGTTACCTATTCTTGTTCTTTTTATGATGATAATTGGATCCTGGGATAGACTATAACATATATCAAGGAGAAGCTATTCAATTGGATGCTTGGTTTAAACACCTGTTTAGTTTAAACATTTGTTCAAAATATACAAGCATTCAAAATATAATTATCCTATAGTTTGAAGGTCCACTTCACAAGGCTAGACTGGGGCATCTGCCCTTCTTTTGTTCCCATGAGGGATATTCCCAAGTCCTTGGAAAGAGAATAGAAATGGATCATAATTTAGCTGCTTTTACTTTTTTCCTTAGAAGATCTATGTTATTGCATATATCTATATTTTTAAAAAATTTGTTGTTGTATAACAGTCTCAGTATGTATACTGATCATTCATTATTACAATCCCAAAACTAGATTGATAATACAAAAGTTATTATCTTCTGCCATCACAATGATCTGGTTCTCTAATTGACCTTCCTTTGAATCAGTAGTCTGATGTCACACTATGGCCATATGAACAAAGTCTGTCACTTGTCAAGACTTACCTTGGGTTGGGTGAGTATGGAACAGACAGTTGGGGTCCTCTCAGAAGCTCAGAATTCCTGTGAAGACTTCTTTTTTATATGCCTAATCTATAGATTCCTCTGCTAGGGCTTATCTTTTAGTGCAATCTCAAATGTTTTACTTTATGCCTTCTACAAATTCACCAAAATCCCTAGTTCATAGATGTGATCTAATTCTCACTTTTGTTATAGACATTTCTCATCTTTGAACTTCATTTCTGTCACTTTAGTAGCATGTTGAACTCCCCAGGTTGGTAGGTGCCCAATATGCTACTGCATAAGCATGGAGAAATAACTCCAGAAAGAAAGAAGAGGCTGAACTAAAGTGAAAACAATGCCCAGGTGTAGATGTGACTGGTGATGGAAGTAAAGACCGATGCTGTAAAGGACAATATTGCATAGGAACCTGGAAGGTTAGGTTCATGAATCGAGATAAATTGAAAGTGGTCAAATAGAAGATGGCAAGAGTGAACATCAACAATATAGGAATCAGTGAACTAAAATGGACCAGAATGGGAGAATTTAATTCAGATGACCATTATATCTACTACTCTAGGCAAAATTTCCTTAGAAGAAATGGAATAACTCTCATAGTCAATAAAGGAGTCCAAAATACAATACTTGGGTGCAGTCTCAAAAATGACACAATGATCTGTTTGTTTCCAAGGAAAACCATTCAATATCACAGTAATCCAAGTCTATGCCCCAACCACTAATGCCAAAGAAGTTGAAGTAGACTGGTTCAATGATGACCTACAGACCTTCTGGAACTAACACGAAAAAAGATGTCCTTTTCATCATAGGGGACAGGAAGTCAAGAGTTACCTGGAGTAACAGGCAAATTTGGCCTACAAAATGAAGCAGGGCAAAAGCTAACAGCTTTGTCAAGATAATGCACTAGTCATAGAAACACCCTCTTCCAACAACACAAGAGATGACTTTACACATAGACATCACTGGATGCTCAATATCAAAATCAGATTGATTATACTATTAGCAGTCAAAGATGGAGAAGCTCTATACAGTCAGAAAAAAACAAGACCAGGAGCTGACTGTGGCTAACCATGAGTCCCTTATTGAAACATTCAGACTTAAATTGAAAAAAGTACAGAAAACCACTAGACCATTTAGGTGTGACCTAAATAAAATCCCTTATGATTATACAGTGGAAGTGACAAATAGATGCAAGGGATTAGATCTGATAGACAGAGTGCCTGAAGAACTATGAATGGATGTTCATGACATTGTACAGGAGACAGTGATCAAGACCATCCCTAAGAACAAGAAATGCAAAAAGGCAAAATGGCTGTCTGAGGAGGCCTTACAAATAGCTGTGAAAAGAAGAGAAGGGAAAAGCAAAGGAGAAAAGGAAAGAGATAAGCATCTGAATGCAGAGTTCCAAAGAATAGCAAGGAGAGATAAGAAAGCCTTCCTCAGTGATCAGTGCAAAGATATAGAGGAAAATAATAGAATGGGAAAGACTAGAAATCTCTTCAAGAAAATTAGAGGTACCAAAGGAACATTTCATGCAAAGATGGGCATAAAAGGACAGAAACAGTATGGATCTAACAGAAGCAGAAGATATTTTTAAAAGGTGGCATAATACACAGAAGAACTATACAAAAAACTTCTTAATGACCCAGATAATCACGATGGTCTGATCACTCACCTAGAGCCAAACATCCTGGAATGCGAAGTTAAGTGGGCCTTAGGAAGCATCACTAAGAACAAAGCTAGTGGATGTGATAGAATTCCAGTAGAACTATTTCAAATCCTAAAAGACAATGCTATGAAAGTGCTGCTCTCAATATGCCAACAAATTTGGAAAACTCAGCAGTGGCCACAGGACTGGAAAAGATCAGTTTTCATTCCAATCCCAAAGAAAAGCAATGCCAAAGAATGTTTAAACTACCACACAGTTACACTCACCTCACATGCTAGCAAATTAATACTCAAAATTCCCCAAGCGAGGCTTCAACAATACCTGAACTGAGAACTTCCAGATGTTTAAACTGGATTTAGAAAAGGCAGAGGAACCAGAGATCAAATTGCCAACATCCGGTGGATCATAGACAAAAGCAAGAGAGTTCCAGAAAAACGTCTACTTCTGCTTTATTGACTGTGCCCAAGCCTTTGTGTGGATCACAGCAAACTGTGGGAAATTCTTAAAGAGATGGGAATACCAGATTGTCTTACCTGCCTCTTGAGAAATCTGTATGGTTAAGAAGTAACAGAACTGGACACGGAACAACAGACTGGTGTCAAATTGGGAAAAGAGTATGTCAAGGCTGTATATTGTCACCCTGCTTATTTAACTTATATGCAGAGTATATTTAACTTATATACAGAGAACATCATGTGAAATGCTGGGCTGGATGAAGCACAAACTGGAATCAAGATTGCTGGGAGAAATATCAATAACCTCAAATATGCATGAGGTCTCCCCTTATGGCAGAAAGCAAAGAGGAACTGTGGAACCTCTTGATAAAAGTGAAAGAGAAGAGTGAAAAAACTGGCTTAAAACTCAACATTCAAGAAACTAAGGTCATGGCATCTGGTCCCATCACTTGATGGCAAATAGATAGGGAAACAATGGAAACAGTGACAGACTATTTTCTTGGGCTCCGAAATCACTGCAGATGGTGACTCTAGCCATGAAATTAAAAGACGCTTGCTCCTTGGATGAAAAGCTATGATAAATCTAGACAGCATATTAAAAATCAGAGACATTACTTTGCCAACAAAGATATGTCTAGTCAAAGCTATGGTTTTTCCAGTAGTCATGTATGGATGTTAGACTTGGACCATAAAAAAAGGTGAGAGCTGAAGAACTGATGCTCTTGAACTGTGGTGTTGGCCAAGACTCTTGAGAGTCCCTTAGACTGCAAGATCAAACCTGGCAATCCTAAAGGAAATCAGTCCTGAGTGTTCATTGGAAGGACTGATTCTGAAGCTGAAGCTCCAAGCCATTGGCCACCTTATGTGAAGAACTGCCTCACTGGAAAAGACCCTGTGAAGGCAGGAGGAGAAGGGAACAACAGAGAATGAGATGGTTGGATGGTATTACCGACTCGATGGATGTGAGTTTGAGCAAGTTTTGGGAGTTGGAGATGGGACAAGGTAAGCCTGGCATGTCATGACTTGACTGAGACATGACTGAGAGACTGACCCAAACTTAGTAGCATGCTGGAAAAGAGGTAAATATACACTTCTGCTAAAATCACATTTTGGACAAGATATCCTGTTGATTCCTTTATAAAAGAAATGCAAAATTACATATGTATTACTTAATGATTACTTAAGAGTAAAGCATGATATTATATTGTTAAGTTCACTTGGTTGTCAGGAACAATGGTGATGTTTGATTAAATCATTCCATGGAAATACTAATAATATACATGAAATAATGATAGCTTACAGTGAACAATGTTGGATTCGTGATCTCCTAAGAAGAAGATTTAGTTCTGGGACCAGGGACCAGTCTGATCACTCAAGAGCTTTTGTATAGCAGAATTTTATTAAAGTACAAAAAGGGACAGAGAAAGTTTCTGATATAGACACCAGAATGGGGATGGAGAGTGCCCCCCTCCCTAGTCTTAGCAAGGGAACTATATACTTTTTCCATTGGGTAATACAGTAAATCAAAAGAATGTCTGAAGGTTGTAAAGGCCTTACCAGACCTACTCCCACTAATGACAGGAGTAGTCGGAAGGTTCTTAAGAAGGAGAAACATGTCCTTGAGCAAGATGAGTTGTTTTGTTATATAATCATTAGCTCTGGGCTTAAAGAAAAATATGTTTGTCCTCTCCTCCTCCTTGAGAGCCCTAGAACCCTTTCCTTTCCTTGGGGACCCCAGACTTCTTATCAACCTACCTAAGAATTGACTTTCTCAATACTCTATATTATGAAGATGCATTGCTTTTCTTAATCTGGAGATTTACAAGGATTCGTAGCTCCTCTCTCTTTATATACATGTATATTCATACTTTTTTTTCACCATTTCATAATACTTTCTACTATTCAGAAGATTGCTCACAAAATTATTCAGCAATGCATTAAAAGAAACAAAAGATCCAACTCATTAGAACTGATTTCAATGCATTCTTTTTAATGGCTGAGTAATACTCCACTGTGTATATGTACCAAAGCTTTCTTATCCATTCATCTGCAGATGGACATCTAGGTTGCTTCCCTGTCCTGGCTATTATAAACAGTGCTGCTGTGAACATTGGAGTACATGTGTCTCTTTCAATTCTGGTTTCCTCGGTGTGTATGCCCAGGAGTGCAATTGCTGGATCATATGGCAGTTCTATTTCCAGTTTTTTAAGGAATCTCCACACTGTTTTCCATAGAGGCTATACTACTGGAGCCTATTATACAGAGTGAAGTAAGCCAGAAAGAAAAACACCAATACAGTGTACTAACGCATATATATGGAATTTAGAAAGATGCAAATGATAACCCTGTATACGAGACAGCAAAAGAAACACAGGTGTATAGAACAGTCTTTGGGACTCTGTGGGAGAGGGCGAGGGTGGGATGATTTGGGAGAATGGCATTGAAACATGAATACTTTCATATGTGAAACGAATCGCCAGTCCAGGTTCGATGCATGACACAGAATGCTTGGGGCTGGTTCACTGGGATGACCCAGAGGGATGATATGGGGAGGGAGGAGGGAGGGGGGTTCGGGAGGGGGAACTCATGTACACCGGGGGAGGATTCATGTCAATGTATGGCAAAACCAACCAATATAATATTGTAAAATAATTAGCCTCCAATAAAAAAAACAAAAAACAAAGAAACAAAAGAGTTAGAATTTAGGTAAAATCAAAGAAACACAAATTAAAACTAGTACTATATTTCTAAAGTCTTGTTTAACAGTATGGAAGAGTCTTATTGAGTGTAGTACACTCAATACACATCACTGTACACATTGATACCTATACCTCAGTAATCCCAGTTCTAGATTGTTTTAGTTCTTTAAAAAACATTTTCAAAATTTGTTGGCTTGGAAATACTTAGGAATATTATTAAAACACAGATTGACAGGCTCCACCAATAGAGTTTTTGATTTATTAATGTTAATGCTGTTGGTTTATAAACATGCTTCCTGAAACAATGTTTTGGACTGAATTTTTAGTTTCCTTAAAATTCATATGCTAAAGTCCTAAGGCGGCACTATTTGGAGTGGGATCCTTGGGAAGTAATTAGGGTTAGACTAGATCTGATAGAGTGCATGATGAACTCTGGACACAGGTTCATGACATTGTACAGGAGACAGGGACCAAGACCATCTCCATGGAAAATAAATGCAAAAAAGCAAAATGGCTGTCTGCGGAGGCCTTACAAATAGCTGTGAAAAGAAGAGAAGTGAAAAGCAAAGGAGAAAAGGAAAGATATAAGCATCTGAATGCAGAATTCCAAAGAATAGCAAGGAGAGATAAGAAAGCCGTCCTCAGCGATCAATGCAAAGAAATAGAGGAAAACAACAGAATAGGAAAAACAAGAGATCTTTTCAAGAAAATTAGAGATATCAAGGAAACATTTCATGCAAAGATGGGCTCGATAAAGGACAGAAATGGTATGCACCTAACAGAAGCAGAAGATATTAAGAAGAGGTGGCAGGAATACACAGAAGAACTATACAAAAAAGATCTTCATGATGAAGATAATCACGATTGCATGATCACTCACCTGGAGCCAGACATACTGGAATGTGAAGTCAAGTGGGCCTTAGAGAGCGTCACTATGAACAAAGCTAGTGGAGGTGATGGAATTCCAGTTGAGCTATTTCAAATCCTGAAAGATGATGCTGTGAAAGTGCTGCACTCAATATGCCAGCAAATTTGGAAAACTCAGCAGTGGCCACAAGACTGGAAAAGTTCAGTCTGCATTCCAATCCAAAAGGAAGGGAATGCCAAAGAATGCTCAAACTACTGCACAATTGCACTCATCTCACATGCTGGTAAAGTCATGCTCAAAATCCTCCAAGCCAGGCTTCAGCAATATGTGAACCGTGAGCTTCCAGATGTTCAAGCAGGTTTTAGAAAAGGTAGAAGAACCAGAGATCAAAGTGCCAACATCTGCTGGAGAAAGCAAAAGAGTTCCAGAAAAACATCTATTTCTGCTTCATTGACTATGCCAAAGTCTTTGACAGTGTGGATCACAATAAACTGTGGAAAATTCTGAAAGAGAGGGGAATACCAGACCACCTGACCTGCCTCTTGAGAAACCTGTATGCAGGTCAGGAAGCAACAGTTAGAACTGGACATGGAACAACAGACTAGTTCCAAATAGGAAAAGGGGTAAGTCAAGGTTGTATGTTGTCACCCTGCTTATTTAGCTGATATGCAGATTACATCATGAGGAACGCTGGGCTGGAAGAAGCACAAGCTGGAATCAAGATTGCTGGGAGAAATATGAATAACCTCAGATATGCAGATGACACCACCCTTATGGCAGAAAGTGAAGAGGAACTCAAAAGCCTCTTGATGAAAGTGAAAGAGGAGAGTGAAAAGGTTGGCTTGAAGCTCAACATTCAGAAAACAAAGATCATGGCATCTGGTCCCATCACTTCATGGCAAACAGATGGGGAAACAGTGGAAACAGTGTCAGACTTTATTTTTGGGGGCTCCAAAATTACTGCAGATGCTGATTGCAGCCATGAAATTAAAACATGCTTACTCCTTGGAAGGAAAGTTATGACCAACCTAGATAGCATATTAAAAAGCACAGACATCACTTTGCCAACCAAGGTGCATCTAGTCAAGGCTATGGTTTTTCCCATGGTCATGTATGGATGTGAGAGTTGGACTGTGAAGAAAGCTGATCGCCGAAGAATTGATGCTTTTGAACTGTGGTGCTGGAGAAGACTCTTGAGAGTCCCTTGGACTGCAAGGAGATCCAACCAGTCCATTCTAAAGGAGTTCAATCCTGGGTGTTCACTGGAAGGACTGATGCTAAAGCTGAAACTCCAATACTTTGACCACCTCATGTGACGAGTTGACTCACTGGAAAACACTCTGATGCTGGGAAAGGTTGGGGGCTGGAGGAGCAGGGGACGACAGAGAAT
The DNA here is from genome assembly GCF_049115385.1 of Moschus berezovskii. Classification (NCBI taxonomy): domain Eukaryota; kingdom Metazoa; phylum Chordata; class Mammalia; order Artiodactyla; family Moschidae; genus Moschus; species Moschus berezovskii. The sequence goes on from NC_142460.1 coordinate 63,005,129, forward strand.
GAGATGGCTGGATGGCATCACCGACTCGATGGACATGAGTTTGAGTGAACTCCGGGAGTTGGTGATGGACAGGGAGGCCTGGCGTGCTGCGGTTCATGGGGTCGCAAAGAGTCGGACACGACTGAGCGACTGAACTGAACTGAACTGTGGCATCATAAGGGTGAGATATTCATGATAGGATTAGTGTAGTTATAAGAAGAGAAAGAGATATATAGTGTGCCTTGCCCTTGCTCTGTCATACTCTCTCTCTCCATCCCCTCGTCTGACCTTTCTCCATGAGTACTCACCCATGAAAGGCCATGTGAGCACAGTGAGAAGGCAGTGGTCTATGAGTTAAAAAGTGCCTTCTGGTCAGATACAGTATCACTGGCACCTTGCTTTTGAAATTTTCATCCTTCAGAATTGTAAAAAATAAAGGTTTGTGTTTAAGCCACACAGTGTATGATATTTTGTTACAGCAGCTGAATAGAATAGGATAACCACAGTTTTAAAATAATCAGTGAAGCAAAATTGTTATAATATCTAAATATTTAGAGTCCAAAGAGAAGTGTTTATATTCCCTACTTCTACTTCTATGTAAATATTCTAAAAGCTTTCACCTTTTGTATTATACTCTGCTTTTTCTCCTGTTTTGTACATGTACATGCAGACATCAACATAACATTTCTTTCAAAGGATGAGGAATTGTGGAACTTTTCTACATTTTCCTTGGGAACAATGATTGAAAGTGATAATAATCAAAATTCCATTGCATAATTTCAATAAGGTTAATTAATGGGAAGAAAATCTTTCCATGAGAAAAACACTAATTGCCAACTTTTGTACCACTTTTGTACCATCATTCTCAAAGAAAGTTTCATATATAACATGTTCCACTTGCTATAATGATGTGATGTTTATCCCCTCTGTGGAAGTACCCTCTATTTTAGACTTGCTACTGCTACTGCTGCTAAGTCACTTCAGTCGTGTCCGACTCTGTGTGACCCCATAGATGGAAGTCCACCAGGCTCCCCCGTCCCTGGGATTCTCCAGGCAAGTACACTGGAGTGGGTTGCCATTTCCTTCTCCAATTTTAGACTTATCTGATAGCAATAAAAGATAATCTTCTCATATTTCCTTTATTTTTCAAGAAAAATAAAGAGATTCATAGGGTTTACAGTGAGTGTTAAAAAGGCTTCAAAAATGTCTAAAATGTAAGACTGAACCAAAAAAGTAAGACTTAACTATACACTGCTTACACAAAACCAACCTTGAATATAAAGACCCCAAGAAGTCCCAAATAAGTTAAAAGTAAAAGGACAGGAAAACATCATGAAATTATCCAGAAAAAAAAAAAGATTTTGTTGATGGCAACTAAACTGACATACTGACAGTATAGAATATTCTGCCCAACAGAAGCAGAAAACAGTATTTTAAAGCACATAAACATAGCTATAAATGTATGATGTTATTGAGTTGTTTATGTTTATTATATGTGCTTTCATGTTTATTTGAAATATACCAATCCACTCCACTCTCTTTGAGGAATAAAACTGGAGATATTTTTAAAGCATGCAAGGACATTTTTGTTATGTCAATTCCTTAAGAAAGAATTGCAAATTCATTATCCTCACTGAATAAAGAATTACTGACAAAGCCAAATGATTTCAGTTCATTTTCAGTTCAGTCGCTCAGTCGTGACCAACTCTTTGTGACCCCATGAATCACAGCACGCCAGGCCTCCCTGTCCATCACCAACTCCCGGAGTTTACACAAACTCATGTCCATCGGGTAGGTGATGCCATCCAGCCATCTCATTCTCTGTCGTCCCCTTCTCCTCATGCCCCCAAATCTTCCCCAGCATCAGAGTCTTTTCCAGTGAGGCCACACTTCGCATGAGGTGGCCAAAGTATTGGAGTTTCAGCTTTAGCATCAGTCCTTCCAATGAACACCCAGGATTGAACTCCTTTAGAATGGACTGGTTGGATCTCCTTGCAGTCCAAGGGACTCTCAAGAGTCTTATCCAGCACCACAGTTCAAAAGCATCAATTCTTTGGCGATCAGCCTTCTTCACAGTCCAACTCTCACACCCATACATGACCACTGGAAAAACCATAGTCTTGACTAGATGGACCTTTGTTGGCAAAGTAGTGTCTCTGCTTTTTAATATGCTATCTAGGTTGGTCATAACTTTCCTTCCAAGGAGTAAGTGTCTTAATTTCATGGCTGCAATCAGCATCCACACTAATTTTGGAGCCCAAAAAAATAAAGTCTGACACTGTCTCCACCATTTACCCATCTTTTTGTCATGAAGTGATGGGACTAGATGCCATGATCTTTCTTTTCTGAATGTTGAGCTTCAAGCCAAACTTTTCACTCTCCTCTTTCACTTTCATCAAGAGCCTTTTGAGTTCCTCTTCACTTTCTGCCATAAGGGTGGTGTCATCTGCATATCTGAGGTTATTGATATTTCTCCCGGCAATCTTGATTCCAGCTTGTGCTTCTTCCAGCCCAGCGTTCCTCATGATGTACTCTGTATATCAGTTAAATAAGCAGGGTAACAATATACAGCCTTGTCGTACTCCTTTTCCTATTTGGAACCAGTCTGTTGTTCCATGGTCAGTTCTAACTGTTGCTTCCTCACCTGCATACAGGTTTTTCAAAAGGCAGGTCAGCTGGTCTGCTTTGTACCTCCCCAAATAATTTGTTTTTTCTTAGGGACCAATGTTTTCAAACAAGAGAGTAAAGTTCTTATACTCTTGTGTTTCTTTCTTCTCCCTTCTCTTCTCTCCCCTCCCTTTCCCTCTTTGCTTTTTTTTTTTTCTTTTTCTCCATAGCAAATTGATACAAAACTAACAAATTACATAATATAAACTTATTGACAACTAGCATTATATATATAATGAATTAGGTTTTTTTTCAACTTGACAGGTTCATACAACATTTGGAAAGCAATATAGGGCAGATGCTATTTTCTCTCTCAGGGCAAGTGAATGAGCAGACTCAAGATGACAGTAGGGAAGCAGATACCTTCTATGTTCCAATGTCTAGTAATCAGTTTTTGGGGAGTAGGAACCTAGAGCTGCAATAGCAGTTGACAGTGGTGTTACCAGGAACTTTTTAAAATTTAGTTTTTAATTGAAGGATAATTGTTTTACAGAATTTTGTTGTTTTCTGTCAAACCTCAACATGAATCAGCCATAGGTGTACATATATCCCCGCCCTTTTTAACCTCAATCCCCTCCGCACCAACCCCCCCCAATTGCCACCAGGTTGATACAAAGTCCCTGTTTGATTTTCTGAGACATACAGCAAATTCCCATTGGCTATCTATATACGGAATCTAGAAAAATGGTACTGAAGAATTGATCTGCAGGGCAGCAATGAGGAAACAGACATAGAGAATAGACTTATGGACATAGGGAGAGTGGAGGAGCGGGTGAGATAAATGGAGAGAGTGACATGGAAACTTACATTACCATATGTAAAATAGATAGCAGGATTGCTTTGACCTCTTGATGCAGCAAAGAGTTGCAACCTTGAAAATAAAGCCTAATGATTTTTAAAGCACCTAATTCCTTGCCTTTTTCTTGACATTTGTGTAGTGGTTCAAGTTTCTTTCATCAAAGTGTGACAGAGGAGAAAAATGAAACCTCTTACACTGTTGTTAGTAATGTAAATTGGTATATCCACTATGGAAATCAGTATGGAGATTCCTTAAAAAAACAAAAATAGAGCTATCATATGACCCAGCAATCCCATTCCTGGGTATATGTCTGAAAAAAAGGAAAACACTAATTTGAAAAGATACATGCACCACAAAGTTCATAGCAACACTATTTACCATAGTCAAACATAGAAACAACCCAAACAACAACAGATGATGGGCTTAAGAAAATGTGGTATACAGAAACAATAAAATCTTACTCACCTAATAAATGAATGAAAAAGTGCCATTTACAGCAACACGGATAGACCTAGAGATTCTTATACCATAGTCAGACAGAGAAAAACAAATATCATATGATATCACATATGCAGAATCTAAAAATTAATACAAATAAGTCTATATATAAAATAGAAAGAGACCCATACACACAAAAGCAAACTTATTGTTACTAAAGGGCAAAGAGAAGAAAGAAGGGGTAAATTAGGAGTATGTAATTAACAGGAACAAACTATTATACATGATTTAGATAAACCACAAGATTTTTTGTACGGCACAGGTAACTTTTTCTTTTTTTTTTTAATTATTTTATTTTTTATTTTATTGGGCTATTTTCAATATCTTATAGTAATCCACCATGAGAAATAATCTGAAATATATATATATATATATAACTGAATCATTTGACTGTACACCTAAAACTAACATTATACTGTAAATCAACAACACATCAATTTAAATGACTACTGCTTAGAGTGAATTTCTATAACTTTATAACTTTAGAAGGGTCTTATATTATTAAAGCTAATATCTCTTATTTGGAAATATATAAATGTTCAATTCAGTTCAGTTTAGTCACTCAGTCGAGTCCGACTATCTGCGACCCCATGAATCACAGCATGCCAGGCCTCCCTGTCCACCACCAACTCCTGGAGTTCACTCAAACTCATGTCCATCGAGTCGGTGATGCCATCCAGCCATCTCTTTCTCTGTCGTCCCCTTCTCCTCCTGCCCCCAACCTTCCCCAGCATCAGAGTCTTTTCCAGTGAGTCAACTCGTCGCATGAGGTGGCCAAAGGATTGCAGTTTTAGCTTTAGCATCAGTCCTTCCAATGAACACCCAGGATTGATCTCCTTTAGAATGGACTGGTTGGATCTCCTTGCAGTCCAAGGGACTCTCAAGAGTCTTCTCCAGAACCACAGTTCAAAAGCATCAATTCTTTGGCGATCAGCCTTCTTCACAGTCCAACTCTCACATCCATACATGACTGCTGGAAAAACAATAGCCTTGACTAGATGCACCTTGGTTGGCAAAGTAATGTCTCTGCTTTTTAATATACTATCTAGGTTGGTCATAACTTTCCTTCCAAAGAGTAAGCGTCTTTTAATTTCATGGTTGCAATCAGCATCTGCAGTGATTTTGGAGCCCAAAAAAATAAAGTCTGACACTGTCTCCACTGTTTTTCCATCTATTTCCCATGAAGTGATGGGACCAGATACCATGATCTTTCTTTTCTGAATGTTGAGCTTCAAGGAAGGCTTTTCACTCTCCTCTTTCACTTTCATCAAGAGCCTTTTGAGTTCCTCTTCACTTTCTGCCATAAGGGTGGTGTCATCTGCATATCTGAGGTTATTGATATTTCTCCCGGCAATCTTGATTCCAGCTTGTGCTTCTTCCAGCCCAGCGTTCCTCATGATGTACTCTGCATATCAGTTAAATAAGCAGGGTGACAATATACAGCCTTGTTGTACTCCTTTTCCTATTTGGAACCAGTCTGTTGTTCCATGGTCAGTTCTAACTGTTGCTTCCTCACCTGCATACAGGTTTTTCAAAAGGCAGGTCAGCTGGTCTGCTTTGTACCTCCCCAAATAATTTGTTTTTTCTTAGGGACCAATGTTTTCAAACAAGAGAGTAAAGTTCTTATACTCTTGTGTTTCTTTCTTCTCCCTTCTCTTCTCTCCCCTCCCTTTCCCTCTTTGCTTTTTTTTTCTTTTTCTCCATAGCAAATTGATACAAAACTAACATATTACATAATATAAACTTATTGACAACTAGCATTATATATATATAATGAATTTTTTTTTTCAACTTGACAGGTTCATACAACATTTGGAAAGCAATATAGGGCAGATGCTATTTTCTCTCTCAGGGCAAGTGAATGAGCAGACTCAAGATGACAGTAGGGAAGCAGATACCTTCTATGTTCCAATGTCTAGTAATCAGTTTTGGGGAGTGGGAACCTAGAGCTGCAATAGCAGTTGACAGTGGTGTTACCAGGAACTTTTTAAAATTTAGTTTTTAATTGAAGGATAATTATTTTACAGAATTTTGTTGTTTTCTGTCAAACCTCAACATGAATCAGCCATAGGTGTACATATATCCCCTCCCTTTTGACCTCAATCCCTTTCGCACCACACCCACCCCAACTGCCTCCAGGTTGATACAAAGTCCCTGTTTGAGTTTCCTGAGACATACAGCAAATTCCCATTGGCTATCTATATACGGAATCTAGAAAAATGGTACTGAAGAATTGATCTGCAGGGCAGCAATGAGGAAACAGACATAGAGAATAGACTTATGGACATAGGGAGAGTGGAGGAGCGGGTGAGATAAATGGAGAGAGTGACATGGAAACTTACATTACCATATGTAAAATAGATAGCAGGATTGTTTTGACCTCTTGATGCAGCAAAGAGTTGTGACCTTGAAAATAAAGCCTAATGATTTTTAAAGCACCTAATTCCTTGCCTTTTTCTTGACATTTGTGTAGTGGTTCAAGAAAAGTGTGACAGAGGAGAAAAGTGAAACCTCTTACACTGTTGTTAGCAATGTAAACTGGTATATCCACTATGGAAAACAAAATAGAGCTATCATATGACCCAGCAATCCCATTCCTGGGTATATGTCTGAAAAAAAGGAAAACACTAATTTGAAAAGATACATGCACCACAAAGTTCATAGCAACACTATTTACCATAGTCAAACATAGAAACAACCCAAACAACAACAGATGATGGGCTTAAGAAAATGTGGTATACAGAAACAATAAAATCTTACTCACCTAATAAATGAATGAAAAAGTGCCATTACAGCAACATGGATAGACCTAGTAATTCTCATACCATAGTCAGACAGAGAAAAACAAATATCATATGATATCACATGTGTAGAATCTAAAAATTAATACAAATAAGTCTATATATAAAACAGAAAGAGACCCATAGACACAGAAAGCAAACTTATTGTTACCAAAGTGCAAAGAGAAGAAAGAAGGGGTAAATTAGGAGTATGTAATTAACAGGAACAAACTACTATACATGATTTAGATGAACCACAAGGAGTTTTTGTATGGCACAGGTAACTTTTTTTAAAAATTAATTTATTTTTTAATTTAATTGGGCTATTTTCAATATGTTATAATAATCCACCATGAGAAATAATCTGAAATATATACATATATATAATTGAATCATTTGACTGTACACCTAAAACTAACATTATACTGTAAATCAACAACACATCAATTTAAATGACTACAGCTTAGAGTGAATTTCAATAACTTTATAACTTTAGAAGGGTCTTATATTATTAAAGCTAATATCTCTTATTTGGAAATATATAAATGTTCAATTCAGTACAGTTCAGTCACTCAGTCGTGTCCAACTCTCTGCGACCCCATGAATCACAGCATGCCAAGCCTCCCTGTCTATCACCAACTCCCGGAGTTCACTCAAACTCATGTCCATAGAGTCAGTGATGCCATCCAGCCATCTCATTCTCTTGTCCCCTTCTCCTACTGACCCCAACCTTCCCCAGCATCAGAGTCTTTTCCAGTGAGTCAACTCGTCGCATGAGGTGGCCAAAGGATTGCAGTTTCAGCTTTAGCATCAGTCCTTCCAATGAACACCCAGGATTGATCTCCTCTAGAATGGACTGGTTGGATCTCCTTGCAGTCCAAGGGACTCTCAAGAGTCTTCTCCAGCACCACAGTTCAAAAGCATCAATTCTTCTGCGATCAGCATTCTTCACAGGCCAACTCTCACATCCATACATGACCACTGGAAAAACCATAGCCTTGACTAGACGCACCTTGGTTGGCAAAGTAATGTCTCTGCTTTTTAATATGCTATCTAGGTTGGTCATAACTTTCATTCCAAGGGGTAAGCGTCTTTTAATTTCATGGCTGCAGTCATCATCTGCAGTGATTTTGGAGCCCAAAAAAATAAAGTCTGACACTGTCTCCACTGTTTTTCCATCTATTTCCCATGAAGTGATGGGACCAGATGCCATGATCTTTGTTTTCTGAATGTTGAGCTTCAAGGAAGGCTTTTCACTCTCCTCTTTCACTTTCATCAAGAGCCTTTTGAGTTCCTCTTCACTTTCTGCCATAAGGGTGGTGTCATCTGCATATCTGAGGTTATTGATATTTCTCAATCTTGATTCCAGCTTGTGCTTCTTCCTGCCCAGCGTTCCTCATGATGTACTCTGCACATCAGTTAAATAAGCAGGGTGACAATATACAGCCTTGACGTACTCCTTTTCCTATTTAGAACCAGTCTGTTGTTCCATGGTCAGTTCTGACTGTTGCTTCCTGACCTGCATACAGGTTTCTCAAGAGGCAGGTCAGGTTGTCTGGTATTCCCATCCCTTTCACAATTTTCACAGTTTATTGTGATCCATGAAGTCAAAGGCTTTTGCATAATCAATGAAGCAGAAATAGATGTTTTTTTTGGAACTCTCTTGCTTTCTCCATGATCCAGTGGATGTTGGCAATTTGATCTCTGCTGCCTCTGCTTTGTCTAAAACCTGCTTGAACATCTGGGAGTTCATGTTTCACATATTGCTGAAGCCTGCTGTATGTGTGTATAATACATATATATGTAAATATAATTAGCACAAAGTTTAATCATAAATACAGGTATGTAAAATTACAAACTTAGCTATCTAAATAGTTTCTATGGTTCAACAAATTAGAAAGATATCTGAAAATACTGAACACTTCATAGGGAAGAAAACTTTCAATGGAAACTCAAGCTTCCTAATGTTCAAGCACAAACTAGAGAAATTAACTGTGAACTTCCAGATGTTCAAGCTGGATTTAGAAAAGGCAGAGGAACCACAGACCAAGTTGCCAACATCCACTAGATCTACGAAAAAGCAAGAGAGTTTCCAAAAAAATTCTACTTATGCTTTATCGACTATGCCAAAGCCTTTGACTGTGTGGATCACAACAAAGTGTGGAAAATTCTTAAATGGATGGGACTACCAGACCACCTGACTTGCCTTATGAGAAATCTGTATGCAGGTCAAGTAGCAACATTAGAACTGGACATGGAACAACTGACTGGTTCCAAATAGGGAAAGGAGAACATCAAAGCTGTATATTGTTCCCTACCTATTTAACTTACACACAGAGTAAATTACGAGAAATGCTGGGCTGGATGAATCACAAGCTGGAATCAAGATTGCCAGGAAAAATATCAATAACCTCAGATATGCAGATGATACCACCCTTATGACCGAAAGTGAAGAAGAACTAAAGAGCCTCTTAATGAAAGTGAAAGAGGAGAGTGAAAAAGTTGGCTTAAAACCCAACATTCAGTAAACTAAAATCATGGCATCCAGTCCCATTACTTCATGGCAAATAGATGGGAAAACAGTGGAAACAGTGACAGACTTTATTTGGGGGGAGCTCCAAAATCATTACAGATGGTGACTGCAGCCATGAAATTAAAAGACACTTGCTCTTTGGAAGAAAAGTTATGACCAACATAGGGAGCAAAATAAAAAGCAAAAACATTACTTTGCCAACAAACATCCTCTAGTCAAAGCTACGGTTTTTCCAGTAGTCATATATGGATGTGAGACTTGGACTATAAAGAAAGCTGAGTGCCGAAGAACTGATGCTTTTGAACTGTGGTGCTGGAGAAGACTCTTGAGAGTCCTTTGGACTTCAAGGAGATCCAACCAGTCCATTCTGAAGGAGATCATTCCCGAATACTCATTGGAAAGAGTGATGCTGAAGCTGAAACTCCAATAGTTTGGAAGAACTCACTCCTTGGAAAAGACCCTGATGCTGGGAAAGATTGAAAGTAGGAGGAGAAGGGGGCGACAGAGGATAAGATAGTTGGATAGTATCATCGACTCAATGGACATGAGTTTGAGTAAACTGTGGGAGTTGGAGAGTTGGACACAACTGAGCAAGTGAACTGAAATGAAGCAGAAAATTGTGTTGTTTTTCAGTCGCTGTCATGTCTGACACTTGCAACCCCATGAAGAAAATGACAGCAGTTTAAAATTGATTTTTATCCTATAATTTTTTAAGTTTATAAAACGATAGAAAGATAACTAGACTTACAGGTTGAATACATAGACACAGTAAGTTTTACAATTTAGGGAAAGTCTAAATCTGAATATTCCTAAATGGGAAATATAGCAGTATCCTTTAAGAACCAATGTGAGGGTTAAAGAAGATAAAGTGCCTTTTAAACAGAAAAATACTTTGCACTTTTATACTTTATTTCTTCTCATTCTTCAGAAAAGTTAAAATCTGCACAAATTTTACAGTCCCTATAGAGTGATCTGTTCTGGTCTCTTGAGTCTATGACACCTTTTAATTCATTCTGAGTCTGATTCAGCTAAATGGTAAAAGAGGAAATTTGTCTTACATAAGCATGAACCTCCTTTTGAGAAACTAGGGTAAAAGCTTCCATTTTATATTTTGTACAAAAGAATATTACATATATACCAAAATAATAAAAAGGAAAAATATTCTTCACATTTAATTATACTCAAATTTCATGATAATAAAGGCACACTTAGATGAAGTTTCACTGAAACTTGAAACTTGTTTCATTTTAATGATGTACATAAGGAATATCATAAATAAATTTTTCTTCATCTCAAAGACATTGTTGGTGCTTATTATTCTTCTGAAATTATTACTCTAATTTCTGATGTATTATACTGATTATAAAATAGAAACAACCAAATAAAATGTATCACAATACTAAATATTTTAATAAACGGTTTAGAAAAGTTTACAAAAATTATGTCTGAAAAATGAAAATATGCTAATTCTGAAAGACAAAATAAACTTTGAGTTGTACGCCATTACACTATCATTTATAAGGGAACTAAGATAAAAGTGATTTCTTAACAAGAATGCACATTCTTGCCACTTATATTCAATGTAGTTTTGAAAGTCCTAGCGATAGTAATAGGAGAATAAACACAATTAAAAGGAATCCAAATTGGAAAGGAAGAAGCAAAACTGTCAATGTTTGCAGATGACATGATACTGTACACAGAAAATCCTAAAAATAACACTAGAAAACTACTAGAATTCATCAAAGAATTCAGTAAAGTAGCAAGATAAAAATTAGTATACAGAAATCTGTTTCATTTCTATACACTAAAAATTATCTATCAGAAAGAGAAATCACAGAAATTATTCCATTTACAATCAAATAAAAAACAATAAAATACATAGGAATAAACTTATTTAAGGAGGCAAAAGACCTGTTTTCTGAAAACTATAAGATGCTGATGGAAGAAGTTGAAGATAACACAAACAGATGGAAAAATAAACTGTTCTTGGATCTGAAGAATCAATGTTCTTAAAATAATCATATTACTCAAGGCAATCTACAGATTCAATGCAACTCCTATTGATGGTATTTTTAACAGAAATGAAACAAATAATTTAAAATGTAAATATTAACATCCAAAACAATCTTGAGGATAAAGAACAGAGCTGGAAGAATCACGCTTCCTACCTTCAGACCATACTACAAAACTACAGTAATCAAAAAAGTATAGTATAGGCACAAAAACACACACATAAATCAATGGAACAGAATAGAAATCCCAGAAAGAAATCAACACACTTATGATCAATTAGTCTACCACAGAGGAGGCAAGAGCATACAATGGATCAAAGACAGTCTCTTCAATAAGTGGTTCTGGGAAAACTGGAGAGCTACATGTAAAAGAATGAAATTAGAATTCTAATATTATAGTAGGTTTAAGTATAAAACAACGATTCTACATTTTTATTGATTATATTCTATACAGAGTGATTAAAGTATATTGGTTATATTCCCTACACTGTACATTACATCCTTAAATCTTATTCATTTTATATCTAATAATTTTTACTTCTTAAATCTCATTTTATGAGACTCCAATAATACACGCCCTGTAATTTTCTATGTCCTTCAATGACAAAGGAGGATCCTGTGTATGGCAAATGCCCTGTGTATCACAAGCCTTCACAGACATTACCTTGTTAGATGTGAAGAGCCACACACCTCATGCAGCCCCCTGAAAAATAATCTGCTTTAAACAATATTTACAGGAGATTCAGAGGCATTAAAGTTTTTGAAGCACTGACCCAGTCACCTCCCATTGAGATCTTTGTCTTTGTTTTCCCTTGTTCCTTCAGTGATTTTTGCTTAGTAAGACTGTTCATCAAATTTAAGGTTAAAGAGGCAAGTTTCCTATAGGTCTGGAAGGTGAGCTGCACTTCGCATGAGGAAGACAACTATTGGCTCCTGAAGGGACTCTACAATGGTGGCCTCATTAAAATCATGATTAGCTCAGGCAAGACAGTACTAATCAAAGTACACAAAGTAACATTTTACAGATAAAATAGGGTTTGCACAAACATTCCAGAAACATCATACCTGGTGGAAAGTAGTGACATAAAATACAATTATCAACTGTTAAAACTGGAACTGTCTGCAATAACTTGATGTTTATGATTTCACAGGCTATAATGCCTTCTGGAGCAACCTGGACTTCTCCTTAATGCTCAAATCTACAATGCCCAGAGGAACAGCTTGGTTTTGTCCTAAAGGGAATTCTTGGGCACTACTGAGGGAATTTTAGTTCTTCACTCCTTCCTCTTTGGACAAAAGCACACAGTTACACAACTAGTTGACTCGTGGCTTTGAAGCAAATTTATATTAACAGCATTTTCCTGTATTTGGAAAATAAAGCCTCCAAAATGAATCAGTGTGCAAAGAACTGCAACCTGTGTTATTGCCATTCCTGTACTGTTGTATTTTTTTCTATTTGAGAATGTTTAACATTTTGAAGCATTTTTAAAATTTCTTACAAGATGGGTAAGAGAAAATACTTTTGTAATATTTACTATTCTTTACATATAACGTTAAAATTCTAAGGAATTCACAATAATTTTAGGTTGGGTTTACAAGATGCTAATAAAGTCAGGTGAATATGGAAAACAAATAGTGAATAATATATGTATTTTATTTTAATGACTATATTCTAAACAAGCAAAATGATTGTAAGCCTGGATTACTGCCCAAACACAGAAAATGTTTTATTATCTGTGAACATAATTATAACGACATCATGAGATAAATTTTTACGAATTGAAAATTAAACAACTTAAACAGTATTTAAATATCATTTCATAATGATTAGTAGCTAAGAATTCTCTCAAGTTATTCTTAATGAAAAATACATTTTTTGTAATTGATGAAATTCTTTGAATAAAATTTCTAAGTCACTAAAATTTTAACCCCTTTATCCTTCACATAATTCTGACAATACTTTATTTGAATATTTTATATACATGTATCAGGAAATATATAGAAAATGCTCTTCCACTGCTATTTCCAGCATTTCTGAATTAAGGATACACATACATATTTGAGTTTGATAATTTTCAATTATTTAGTGACTTAGGTTTGCATAGAAGGAAGCCCATTCAAAAAAAAATTAACTGCAAATACTGTTGCTGACTATTTATGTAGCCTAAAGGATGTGAGAGTTGGACTGTGAAGAAGGCTGATCGCCAAAGAATTGATGCTTTTGAACTGTGGTGCTGGAGAAGACTCTTGAGAGTCCCTTGGACTGCAAGGAGATCCAACCCATCCATTCTAAAGGAGATCAATCCTGGGTGTTCATTGGAAAGACTGATGCTAAAGCTGAAACTCCAAATACTTTGGCTACCTCATGTGACGAGTTGACTCACTGGAAAAGAGTCTGATGCTGGGAGGGATTGGGGGTGGGAGGAGACGGGGACGACAGAGAATGAAATGGCTGGATGGCATCACCGACTCAATGGACATGAGTTTGAGTGAACTCCGGGAGTTGGTGATGGACAGGGAGGCCTGGCATGCTGTGATTCATGGGGTCACAAAGAGTCGGACACGACTGAGCGACTGAACTGAACTGAACTCAACTGAAACTAAGTGTCAGTATTTTGCTCAATTTTATTCTGCTAAAAATAATCTGGTGGAGAAAAGTGTGTTGTGTAAAACCAGGAGGACTTCTAGAGAAATTCATTTCTAACCAATGTAATAACAAAGATAAACCAACTCAAATATGGAAAGAACTTTATAAACAAAAATAATATACTTACAGGCATCACAAAGTTTCTAAGGTAAAATATAAGATGAAAATCTATTTCATATAAAAATTTCATACAAAAATGAAATTTTGAATAAAAGAATAAAAGGAAAAGGAAGGATTCCCATGGTTGACAATTCTTAATGAAAACCAGAAATAAGGTAAACATTTAATGCCTACATCTTAGACTTTCCCTTTGTACCATCTTCAGTCTTCCTCCTACACATCCTTACTTCTCTTCTGTGGCTTGTCTTATGCATCAATGCTTACACTTATGCGTCTATGCCTATTTCTCTTCTTCTATCTTGTGAATTTTTCACCCACCCAAATTTATCTTTCCAATTCTCCTGCTTCTTTACTCTTCTTGATGTCTTCCTCTCCTTTTCTTGAAAACTTAAAAAAAAATTATCTACAGGAAAAAAAAAATTTATATCTGCTACAGTGAGTAGAACAATAGATTGTTCTCCAGATCTTGGATTCTCTATTTCATCCTTGTCACTATTTTGCCACGTGTTCTTTTCATTATTCTCTGGTATCAACTCTATCAAATAATGGAAACTACTCTCACTAAAGTCATTAAAAAATCTCTTAATTTTCTTACTCAATGACATTTATTCACTCTATGTCTTATCGGTTCATTTATTTTGTCAACTGAACTACACTTCTTTGATCTTCTTGAGTATCTTTCGTCTCTTTATGTTCATAACCCTCATATCTCCAGTTTCCCCTTGATTTTCTGATCATTCTGCTCTTCTGGTCTTTCCCTGTCTTTCATCACTGCCAAACAGGGCTACTGGTTCCAGCATGAAATGCTTTCTTGAATAGAAATTTTCTTTAACACAGAAATGCTAGTTAAGATTAGAGGAACCAGCTGGAAAAATGGCAGCAACAGAAGGAAGAAAGGCAGCCAGTCAACAACAAAAATCATGTCCCAATATTAGCTCTTCGAGAGCTGCTGTCACTGGTGCTGGCTTTGATGCCACTGCTCGTACTGACAATGACACTGGTGTGGGTGAAGGATGAATTTTCTGAAGTCTTCCATTGCTCCCGTGGCCACCTTAGCAAAGAAAACTCTTTTTTGTCCTTGTCCCTTTGTCACTCTCTCTCTCTCTAAATTTCAAATCCACTGTAGGTGGGTTTGACTTGCCAAATTTATATCATGTCCCCTCACTCTAGGTGCAAGAAGAATGGAAAAATCAGTTTCTGATTCTCTGGGATTCCAAAGTAGGTGGTAGATACCTGCCACCGGTGGCAGGAGGGTGGAAAAGAGGGTCAGATATTGGCTGTCCAAAAAAAATGACAAAAGTCCTGTATAACCTCTTTAATATACTTTCTTATGTTTCATTTTCACTCTCCTTCTTCACTTGGTGCACATTCTCTAATAAAGATGTCATATACCGGTATGCTCTAAGCTACCCTCAATCACTCCCAAGACATTTATTTCTAATAAACTCAAGGAAAACTCATACCACAAAGTATATCACTTAGATGTTCAGAGATCACTGTCTTCACAAACTGGCCACTGCATATGAGTTATCAACCCATTTTCAGTGAAAATCTACTCAAGCACCAAGAGACACCCTCTCTATTCTTCACTTACCACCATCTTCACATTCAGTATAGGTGACTCTACACTCTGAATTTTTTTGTATCTACGTCTTCACCCTTTTCATCACTCTGAATATCACTTCAACCATGGACTAGGTACTTCATATGTATTTTAATCACTTGAAAAGTAAGTTTAAAACACAGATCATTAGACTTCATTCTGAACCACTACATCAATTTTTACAGTAAAATTTTATCATTTATATTTTGCACAAAAAGTTCCTTAGAAAATATTGATCTGGTGTAATCTGGTTTGGAAATAAGTGGACAATAGCAACAGCTTCCTGACTTTTATTCCTGATTTTACTTTTTCATTTCTGCACCCAATTTCTATAGAAACATACATTTATTTTAAAAACTCTTACAGTGCCACTCCCATCTCTTATTTTCAGTGCATGTTTACTACCTGATGAATAGTGTTCAAGATCCTTCACGTGACATTCAATTTATTACCCAAGTCCATCAAGCTTCTTTTCCCTGAACCTATAGCCATGTTTCAGACAGAATTTCCCTATTATACTCAATTCTATGCTCAAACATTTATCACATATTTAGAATTTTTCATTTTTCTGAATGTGTTCACTGCTTCACATTTTTTGAATTGTATTTTTATTTTTATTCCAACCAAAGAGACCTCATTCATTTCAAAGATAATAATAAACCTAAGAGGGCATTCTGATATGCATGGTTTATTTAGACTCTCTCCCACATATCTTCATGTTTTAAATTCCTTGTGACTTTTTAAAAAAATCATTTTCTCCATTTCATTTCAGGTAACACTCAGTGAGGGCATGGAAAAGGAAAATGCAACATTGCTGACAGAATTTATTCTCACAGGACTCATATATCAACCAGAATGGCAAATTCCCCTGTTCCTGCTGTTTTTGCTGATATATCTTATCACCATCGTGGGAAATCTTGGTCTGATTGCTCTCATCTGCAATGATCCTCACCTTCACAGTCCCATGTACTTATTCCTTGGGAACCTGGCTTTTGTGGATGCCTGGATATCATCCACAGTGACGCCCCAGTTGCTGGTCAATTTCTTTGCAAAGAGCAAAATGATGTCTCTCACTGAATGCAAGATACAATTTTTTTCCTTTGCAGTCAGTGTAACCACAGAATGTTTTCTGCTGGCAACAATGGCATATGATCGCTATGTGGCCATATGCAAACCATTACTTTACCCAGTTATTATGACCCAAAGACTATGCATCCAGCTATTAATTTTATCATTTTCAGGTGGCCTTTTTCATGCCATACTTCATAATGCTTTTTTACTGAGATTGACCTTCTGTAATTCTAACATAATACATCACTTTTACTGTGACATTGTACCATTATTTAAGATTTCCTGTACTGATCCTTCCATTAATTTTCTGATGGTATTTATTTTCTCTGGGTCAATACAGGTGTTCACCATTCTTACTGTTCTTGTCTCTTATACACTTATTCTTCTTACAGTCTTAAAAAAGAGGTCTGCACAAGGCATAAGGAAGGCCTTCTCCACCTGTGGAGCCCATCTCCTCTCTGTCTGTTTATACTATGGGCCTCTTCTCTTTATGTACGTGCGCCCTGGATCTGCACAAACAGATGATCAAGATATGATGGACTCTCTGTTTTACATGGTTATAGTTCCTCTGTTAAATCCAATCATCTACAGTTTGAGAAATAAGAAAGTCATAGATTCACTGGCAAAAGTGTTAAAGAGAATTGCTTAGATCTCATATTAATATACTTACTCCTTTATTAAAAGTCAAAAATTTGTGTAGATTAGATGTTACTCTATATTGATTAATGCCCAAAGGTTTCACACTAATCATTGCCCTAGAGCTTTAATGATTTAAACTGAGAGTATTAATAAGCATCTTAAAATGTTTATATATTACTGAAACATATAGAAAAAATTTTTCTTCAAGTATTTAAGTCATACTAGAATAATTTAAGAGGAAAACAAAATATTTTACACAAATGTTCTCAATGTAGCTTCCGTTCTGTTCCGTTCCGTTCCGTCGCTCAGTCGTGTCCGACTCTTTGCGACCCCGTGGACTGTAGCCTACCAGGCTTCTCTGTCCATGGGATTCTCCAGGCAAGAATACTGGAGTGGGTTACCATTTCCTTCTCTAGGGGATCTTCAATGTAGCTTCACAAACACATTAAATACCATAGTGGTGTATTCAACTTTGAAAATAATTTGAATATGATGTTTTTGATAACAATAGAGCTGTGCATCCTGAGACTCAAATCACATTTAACTTCACAGTGGAGGCAGGTTTGTATTTGAATGAACAGAGGCAAATATCAAGAATTCTGCTAGCCACCAAAATGTCTTTCATGCCACTATATTTGGGACATGGTTAATTTCACTTTTTGTAGGGTTTCAATTGTCATATCTCACAGAGAAACTAACAGAAATGGTAAGGCAATTTAAAAATTTCAGAAAGGAGTTAAAGTAGGGAAAGTCAGGCAAAACTGTATAAGAATGTTCTTCACCAAAGTCTAGTCTTCACTAACTAGTAGAGGGAAGATTCCTCTCAGGGTCTATGGTATCTTGAAAAGTCCAGTTGTGTTTGTATGTAATAGGGTAATCTGAGAAGTTTAACTGATTCACAAAGCTAAGGGATGAAATTGTAGATTTAACTGGGATGAGCATAGAGAGGAAAAGGGAAGTGGCATGATAAGAAGGAAATAGTCTCAACCTTCCTACAATTTTAAAATAATGAAACTGATCAGAAAAAAAGAAGAAATATGTAGAGATTATTAGAATGTGTTGTAGAACAAACTGCTTAAAATGCATAGTTTTGTTTTTGTTTAGTTGCTAAGTCCAATTCGTTGCGATCCCATGGACCATAGTCCCCCAGACCCCTCTATCCAAGGTATTTCCCAGGCAAGAATTACTGGAATGGGTTGGCATTTCCTTCTCCAGGGAATCTTCCAGACTCTTGGATCTAGCCCACATCTTCTGCAATGGCAGGCAGATTCTTTACCATTTTGGGAAGCCCCAAAATGTATATTGTCACCCTACTTATTTAACTTATATGCAGAGTACATCATGAGGAATGCTGGGCTGGAAGAAGCACAAGCTGGAATCAAGATTGCCGGGAGAAATATCAATAACCTCAGATATGCAGATGACACCACCCTTATGGCAGAAAGTGAAGAGGAACTCAAAAGCCTCTTGATGAAAGTGAAAGAGGAGAGTGAAAAGGTTGGCTTGAAGCTCAACATTCAGAAAACAAAGATCATGGCATCTGGTCCCATCACTTTATGGGAAATAGATGGGGAAACAGTGGAAACAGTGTCAGACTTTATTTTTTGGGGCTCCAAAATCACTGCGGATGCTGATTGCAGCCATGATATTAAAAGACGCTTACTCCCTGTAAGGAAAGTTATGACCAACCTTGATAGTATATTAAAAAGCAAAGACATTACTTTGCCAACAAAATTCCATCTAGTCAAGGCTATGGTTTTTCCAGTGGTCATGTATGGATGTGAGAGTTGGACTGTGAAGAAAGCTGAGTGCCGAAGAATTGATGCTTTTGAACTGTGGTGTTGGAGAAGACTCTTGATAGTCCCTTATACTGCAAGGAGATCTAACCAGTCCATTCTAAAGGAGATCAATCCTGGGTGTTCATTGGAAGGACTGATGCTAAAGCTGAAACTGCAACCCTTTGGCCACCTCATGCAAAGAGTTGACTCACTGAAAAAGATTCTGATGCTAGGAGGGATTGGGGGCAGGAGGAGAAGGGGACGACAGAGAAAGAGATGGCCAGATGGCATCACCAACTCAATGGACATGGGTTTGAATGAACTCCGGGAGTTGGTGATGGACAGGGAGGCCTGGCGTGCTGTGATTCATGGGGTCACAAAGAGTCGGACACGAATGATCAAATGAACTGAACTGAACTGAATCTATGGATTCTTCTGTTCTGATGTATCTTTCAGAAAAATTCTATTTTATGCCTTGCAGAAATTCAACACATCTCTTCATTGATGTGTTCCTATTCTCA
Source organism: Moschus berezovskii (assembly GCF_049115385.1). Lineage (NCBI taxonomy): Eukaryota > Metazoa > Chordata > Mammalia > Artiodactyla > Moschidae > Moschus > Moschus berezovskii. The sequence continues at coordinate 63,024,776 of NC_142460.1, forward strand.
CCTCTGTTACAATTTTTTTTTCATTTTTGCATATCATATATGTCATTTCAGTAGCACGTTGGAAAAGATGTAAAGTATGAACTTGCACAAAGCCCACATTTTAGAAGATATTCTGCAGAATTCTTCAAAAAGATCCTATGAAATTACATGTGTACTCTTTAATGGTATTTAGATACAATGTATAATATCACAATGTTAAGGTTATTCAGCTGCTGATATTGGATAAAACTATCTGTTGGAAATGCTAAAACACCATTGAAATACCCTTTATTTTGAAGCTGTATTAATTTGTTTAATCTAGAGAGAAAAAAGAATCCATCATTCCTCTCTATTTATATACATATTAAACTTTTTTTCCTCATCAATTTACAATACTTTGTACTGTTGAGAAGTTGTTGAGATTGTACTAGTCTGTGTTAAAAGAATCAACACTTAGGAGTCAGGTAAAAACAAACACCATCAAACCTAGAACAGTAATTATTAGTGTGAATTGTGAACTAAGCCAGCATCTCATTACCTCATCTCAAGGTAAGGTAAGCCATAATTGGTGGCATTATAACATTTCATTTGCTGTGAAGTGAATTCCTTGATCAGATAAATGCACACAATATGAACTGCCATCAGAGTGGATAAGGAATCTTGTAATTCCATAGATGGTTGTTTCGGCAGAAGCACTGCCAACAAGGAAGAATCTTTATCTAGAGCAAGCCTCTATTCTAATAATAACAAAACACCCTTCCGTGATGGATAATTGTCCAATGCAATCAACATGCCAGCCGGGGGCTGGCTGATCACCTAAATGAGTGATGCAGTATCAGGGACTCTGTGTTGGTCTCTGTGCTAATAGAAAAGGCACTCAAAATGACCTTAGAATAGTTGGCCATAGTGAGTGGAAGTCCATGTTGCTGAGACTATACATAATTTCCATTCCTGACACTATGGCACCTTTTTTCAAAAGCCTATTTTGTGATGATGGGGTCGCTATAGAAAGAGCTTGACTGGTATCTGAGAATGGGTCATCATATCCACTTAATTATTAACATCCTCCATTGCAAATCATCCTTTACTGAGCAGTCACACAGGACACAAGTATCAATGAGTTTATAGGGATCTATCCACATATTTCTTCCATATTTCCTTAGCATCAATCTTCTAGTAATACTGCTTCAAAATCCCTGACCATCAGCCAAACCATTCTCTAAAACCCTTGAGCCATTATATCATCATCGATCAGGCCATTTCTCTTTCTAGGAAAGTGAACAACCAGGTGAACTGCTTAAAGTTCTGTCCTTTGGGAGGATTTTCCCTCACTGTGCTCCTCCAGAGATGTCACTGAGAGTGGTAATGGTGCTATAGTTGTCCACTCTCAGATAGTGTGTGCCTATTTTGCAGAACCATCTGTAAACCAGGTCCAGGCAATCTCTTTCTTTGTCTATTGACTATTGACAACACTCATGCCACACTCCATTAGGCCACAATTCAAAATGGGATACAGGCTTTGCCTCAAACCTAAGGTCTACACACTTTTTTATCCCTATAGAGGCCTGTCAAAAGATTCCAAACAGCATCCTTATCTTCCACTACACTCCAAGCAGCATTTTTTTTTTCCTGCTGGATCATATGACCCAAGTAGCACAACAGGTTGAACAGCAGCCTAGTCCTTTTACAAATACTTCTCCTGCTCTGAACTATACTCAAAAGCAGAAGTTTTTCTGGTTCCTTGCAACCAGTGAGGATGATGCTGCCTCCAAAATCCACAGTGGCCCACTAAGTGTTCTGTGTCTGTTTTGGTTGCAGGATGGGCCAGATGCAACAATTTATCCATCACCTGTGAAGGTGTACCTCTACATGACCCACACAAGTGATCTCCAAGGAATTTCACTAAGTTAAATGGGCCTTGAAATTTTTTTGAATTTATTTCTCATCTACTAGTATGCAAATGTCCACCAATAAGTATAAAGTAGTTGCTATTTCTTGCTCACTAGGTCCAATCAGCATAATGGACCAGTATAATATCTTGTGGGAAGAAAATAAATCATGATCCTTAAGGAAATATTTGTAAATCTTACATGTGATAAAAGACTTGTATCCAGGATATATAAAAACTTCTCAAAACCCCAAAATAAGAAAATATGTAACTCCATTAAAATGGATAAAAGGTTTAAACAGACATTTTTAGTAAACTAGATATAAGTGAGTGAGTGAAGTTGCTCAGTCGTGTTCAACTCTTTGTGACCCCGTGAGCTGTAGCCTACCAGGCTTCTCCATCCTTGGAATTCTCCAGGCAAGAACACTGGAGTGGGTATTTCCTTCTCCAGGGGATCTTCCCGACCCAGGGATCAAACCTGGGTCTCCTGCATTGGAGGCAGACGCTTTAACCTCTGAGCCACCAGGGAAGCCCATTTGTCAAATAAGAACACAAAAACGTGCTCAATATAATTTGTCATTGGGAAAATGCAAATGAAGACCACAGTGTGATACCATGACCCACCGTTAAAAAGGCTAAAATTGAAAAAGACTACTCACACTGATTGCAACCCTTTGTACTTATATACAGGCAACAAAATGAGTTAAAAGATAATTACACAAAATTGAAGGGGATAATATAGGTTATGTTGAAGCTAATGATATACATTATAATGTTTACTTCATCCTTCTGTTGAGTTTTCACGGTGATTTCTCTCCAATCTGTCTTGGTTTTTCTTCTCTTATTTAGCTTTCACTAGGACATAGGATAAATGATTAATGAATCTACAAAAAATATGCCATTTGCTTTTCCCTTAGCTATCAATCTAGTTCCAGGTGTAAATTAAACATTTTTGACTATTCAGATATCAAAACATGAAATATTTTCATATCATACTATTTTATCATATATAATGTCATTTTTTAAATTTACATTCAATAGCAACTTCTCTGTTAATAGCTAAAGTCAAATCAGAACATGTGACCATCATGTTCAAAATCCATCAGTAATTTTCCTTTTAGTTCGGGTAAAGAGCAAACTCCCTGACCTCGTCTCCAGATCCTCTGTGATCCCACCAATGCTGGCCTCCCTTTCCCTTCTAGCTCCTCTTTGTTTCTCTCTTTGCATTCCAGCTCCATTTGTTATTCTTCATTTCTTTAATAATCTAGCTCACTGATAAGCTAGGTCTGTTAATTATGGAATATCCTAAGGATGGCAAATATCCAGAGTCAGAACCTTGATAGAAATGAAGACCCTCAGGCCTTATTCTTCACCTACTAAAATAGAATCTACATTTTAGAAAAATTTTCAGGAGATTCACAAGGATTAAAGTTGGAGATGCAATGATCTAGGCCACCCCCTACTGTGGTCCTCTGGTTTTCTTTTTCCTTTACTCCTCCCACCAAATGTTGCCTAGTAAGATTTTTGATCAGTTTTTAGCTTAAGGTGGAAAGTTACTTGCAGGTCTGGAATTTGAGTTAAATTTGATAAGGAGGATAATTTTCTTGGGGTCAGTTCCTGAAAGGAATCTGGAACTTTGGTCCAAGTAAATTCAAGATGATTAGCTCAGAAAAAACATATTGATCAAGGCACTCAGAGCATCAAAATTTACAGATAAACTGAAGTTTACATAAATAGGAGTGTCATCTATGGTGGAAAATCGTGTAATTTCAATACTTAAAACTAGAACTGCCAACAATGACCTGATATTATGATTTTCCACAGGGAAAAACCTGGACTTCTACATGTTCAAATCTATATACCCAAAGGAAAAGCTTAGTTTTGTCCTAAAGGGAATCCTTGTATGTTATCTGGGAATTTTAGTTCTTCACTTCTTCCTGTTCTGGCAAAAACAAACAGTTATACAACTTGCCGACTATTGTATTCAAAGCAAATTTATTTAAACAACATTTTCTGGAACTTGGGAAATAAAGCCTCCAAAATGAATGGGTATGCAAGGACTTGCTACATGTGTTACTGTCATTCCAGTGCTGTATTATTATTTTCTACTTAGAAATCCTAACTCTTTGAAAGGATTTCCACAATTTCTTACAAGATATGGGTAAGAGAAAACTGAATTCTATAAGATTCATTATTCATTTTATAAAGTAGTCAAAATACCGTATAATTTATAATAATTTTAGATTGTTTGCAGGATGCAAAAAAACCTGACAGTGGAAAATGTAAAACAATGAATACATTATCTGTATATGTTTTTCAGTGAGTAAATCTGAATAAGCAAAATACCTGTAAGATTGAATTATTCCCTTTGACAATAATCTATTATCTTTCTAACAAAATTTAAATGACTTTATAAGTTTTGGTGAACTAGAATGTTAAATAATTAAACTGGATTTAAACATCAGGTTATATATGTTCTACATAAAAAATTTTTGAGTTTATTCTGATTAAAGATCCATTATTTTTCATTAATTACAATCTCTTAATAAACTTTTAAGGTAAGTTACTTATATTATCTCCTCTATTCTTTCACTTACTTGTGACAATAATTTCACTGAATATATTATACATGTACATGTATACTTGATAAGCATATATTCAAGAAATATATAGAAAATATCTCTCTTCTGGTCTTGCCAGGTTTATGATTTTAAAAAAGACCCACACACATATTATTTGAGAATCTTCAATTATTAGTGATTTGGGACTACATGGAAAAGAGTCTCTTTCAAATAAAAAAATACCTAACAGCTGGAATTACTGGCACTGGTTATTTGGGTTCCAAATAACCCAAGGCTGGAATTGGGCTCCAGCCTTTGGCTCAATTTTTGCTAATAGAAGAAAGTGCTCTCAAGTAAAACCCAGCAGGTTTTTAGAGAAGTTCTAATTACTGTAATAATAAATAAAAATCAACTTTTAAATATTGAAAGAACTATCCAGCAATGCTAGTATATTTATAGACAGCCAAAGTTTCTGCTGCTGCTGCTAAGTCGCTTCAGTCGTGTCTGACTCTGTGCGACCCCATAGACGGCAGCCCACCAGGCTCCCCCGTCCCTGGGATTCTCCAGGCAAGAACACTGGAGTGGGTTGCCATTTCCTTCTCCAATGCAGGAAAGTGAAAAGTGAAAGTGAAGTCGCTCAGTCGTGTCCGACTCTTTGTGACCCCATGGACTGCAGCCTACCAGGCTCCTCAGTTTCTAGGGTAAAATTTAAATTAAAATTCTCTGTCACACAAATTCCCTAGGAAGATAAACTTGGAATTTTAAAGAAAAGAGTAAGAAACGATTCCCAGTGTTGACAATATTTAATGAAAACCAGTTAAGACAAATATTTACCTGCAAATGTTCCCCTTATTTCCTTTTCAGTGTTTATGTGATCTCACTGGAAAAGACTCTGATGCTGGGAAAGGTTGGGGGCGGGAGAAGGGGACGACGGAGAATGAGATGGCTGGATGGCATCACCGACTCTGTGGACATGAGTTTGAGTGAACTCCGGGAGTTGGTGATGGACAGGGAGGCCTGGCGTGCTGTGATTCATGGGGTCGCGGAGAGTCGGACACGACTGAGCGACTGAACTGAACTGAACTGAACTGACCTCTGTCTTTACTGGCTCGTCTTTTCTACACTTATCTTTCCACATCTCTGCTATATTTTATCTATTCCTCACTCTCCTTTTTTTTTTTTTTTCATCTACCCAAATTTCTCCTTTCCACTCCTCCTGCTTGTTTTCTCTCCTTGATGCCTTCCTCTCCCCTCTCGAAAATTTTTACTTAAGTGCTCTACAAGGGAAGAAAAAAACACTTTTTCCTATGAGCAGTAGATAAATTCCAATTGTTCTCCATTTTTTTCTTACTCAAAAACACGCTCCTTTATTCTGTGTACCCTTATTCTGTTCCCATTTATTTCTTAACTATTCTCTGTTCTTGACACTATTACAAAATGGAAACCAATCTCAGTAAAAACACTAAAAACCTCTCATTTCATTTTTCAGTGTCCTTTATTCACTCCTTGTCCACCAGAGCATTCATTTTTCCACTCGGTACAGCACTTCATTATGTCTTTGAGGGTCTTTTCTCTTTTTATGTCCACATAATTCAATTCTCCAGCTCCTCTTCTGCTTCTCTGATGACTCTATTTAGAATATTTTTCTGGTCTCTCCCCTATCTCTCTTGGTTAGAGCCAGGGCACTTGTTAGGATTCCCAGGGGTACTAATGGTAAAGAACCCACCTGCCAATGCAGGAAACATAAGAGATGTGGGTTCAATCCCTGGGTAGGGAAGATTGCCTGGAAGAGGGCATGCAACCCACTTCAGGATTCTTGCCTGGAGAATCCCATGGACAGGGGAGCCTGGTGGGCTACAGTCCATAGGGTCGCAAAGAGTCAGACAAGACTGAAGTGACTTAGCAAACATGCACAGGGCACTTGTTTGCAACAGAAAGTTAGTTAGTTGAATGGAAATTGACTATTACATAGAAAGTCCAGGGAGATTGGAAAAATCAGCTGAAAATGGGCAGGAATAGAAAAAAGCAACACAGTGAGCTCCGCCACAGCTCACACAGACAATGTTGGTGCAGATTCAGGAAGCATTTCCCAGGGTCTTGATATGGCTGCCTTGGCTGATTTAGCAACCAAAATTCTCTTTTCTTCCTGTCCCTTTCTTTTCTCCATATTACAAATTCAGTGTTGGTGCACTTGACTGGTCAAACCTACATCAAGTCCTCTTACTCAAGGAGCAAAAGGAACGGGAAAGAGTTCCTGGTTCTTTTGATTTCTAGAGTAAGAATGACATGTATTCACTTTGAAGCCTCTTTAACAAAATTTCCTCAAGTTTCAAGCCACACCCTCCTTCTTTTTACCTTATACATACTTTCTAATGGTTAGGTTATCCATAAGTATGCCTTCGGCTACCCAAATACTTTCAAGTCATTGTTTATATTATGCTCTAACAAACTCATACTACTAAGCTATCCCACGTGGATAATCTCTATAACAAGTGACCAAAGCATCTGAGTTCTCAAATTCAATTTTGATGACCATCTGCCCATCACCAAGTGTCCTCTCTCTCCTTCACTGACCACTCCTTCCAAACCTGTCACTGAGCCCTAGTGACTCTATATTCTGATTTATCCTGGTCTGCTCTTTGCCTTTTGCATCAATCCTAATAACATATTACACACTGACTAATAACTTCACATGCATTTGAGTCAACTAGAGAGCATTCTGGAAATACAGATTATTAGACTTCATTCCTATTCCCACTGAATCAGTATCTACAATAATACCTCATAATCTATATTTTGTACAAAAATTTCCCCCAGATAATTCTGATGTGTATTCTGGTTTGGAAAACACCAGACAAGAGTATCAGCTTTCTAATTATTGTTCTTAATTCTGCTTTCCCCTCTCTGCAGAGTATTTTTTTACATTGCCAAACATTTAATTTAAAAAATATCTTGCCATGAATTTCCTAGTCCTAAAACTTTTCAGTGCATACCTACTGCCCAAGAAATAAAGTTCAAGATCCTTCAAATGGCATTAAAATCACTCTATAATTCAAACTTCTTTCCCCTAAACCCTCATCCAAGTTCCAGATGCAGAATGTTTCTAACACACACAAGTATCCTCACAAATTTAGCTCATTTTACAATGTCTGTCCTTTCTTCTAAGTCTTTTAATTCCTGCACATTTTTTGAACTGAAATACTTCCATTTTCTATTATGCCAGTTCCTCAGATTATTTTTCATTGTCATGATAGTAGTGAATAAAATTAAGGGCATTCTGACAAATGCATGGTTTTATTTCAACTACTTATTCCGATATTCTTTTTATATAATCTTAATGAATGTTCCTTTTACATTTACTGCATTTCATTTCAGGGGCTATCCAGTAACAACATGGATACTAAAAATGCAACATCACTGACAGAATTTGTTCTCACAGGACTTACATATCAGCCAGATTGGCATCTTCACCTGTTCCTGATGTTCCTGATAATATACCTCATCACCACTGTGGGAAACCTTGGACTAATCGCTCTCATCTATAATGACCCTCACCTTCACATCCCCATGTACTTATTCCTTGGGAGTTTAGCCTTTGTGGATGCTTGGATCTCATCCACTGTGACTCCCAAGATGCTCGTCAACTTCCTGGCCAAGAGGAAGATGATCTCTCTCTCTGAATGCATAACACAGTTGTTTTCCTTTGCATTCAGTGCAACCACAGAATGTTTTCTCTTGGCAACAATGGCGTTTGATCGGTATGTGGCCATATGCAAACCATTACTTTATTCAGTGATTATGACCAATAGATTATGCATCCGACTATCAGTCTTATCATTTGTAGGTGGTCTTATTCATTCCATAATTCATATAGGTTTTTTATTCAGATTAACCTTCTGTAAGTCTAACATAATACACCACTTTTATTGTGACATCATACCATTGTTTAAGATTTCTTGTACCGACCCTTCAATCAATGTTCTGATGGTATTTATTTTCTCAGGGTCAATACAAGTGTTCACCATTCTTACTGTTCTTATCTCTTATATACTTGTTTTCTTTACAATCTTAAAAAATAAATCCATACAAGGCATAAGGAAGGCCTTCTCCACCTGTGGAGCCCACCTCCTATCTGTCTCTTTATATTATGGGCCTCTTCTCTTCAGGTATGTGCACCCTGGTTCTGCACAAACAGATGCTCAAGATATGATGGACTCTCTATTTTACACTGTTATAATCCCTTTGTTAAATCCAATCATCTATAGCCTGAGAAATAAGAAAGTCATAGACTCACTGAAAAAAGTGTTAAAGAGAAATGTTTAGATTTCATAATGTTATCTGTAGTCTTTTTTTTTTTTTATTAAAATCATCACATGGTTGTAAAGATTAGACATGTTTTGGTAGTGTTCCAAGCTTCTTGTATTTATAACTGCCTTTGTTTTTTTAAGGTGTTATGACTTAAAGTGTTAGCACTAATATACCCCTTAAAATATTTGTATATGTTGTTCAAAAATACAAAGAACTTTAAACAGGTATCTATGTCATGCTATAATAATTGAAGCAGAATACAAATTAAAACACTCTAATGCTTAAATGTTCTTCAATACAGCTTTATAAAGTCATTAAGCTTTGAAATAGTATAGTTCCTCTGAACAGCATTATGTTGATTTAGACAGGAATACAGGTGTGCAGCCTGTAGACTCATATCTCATTTAACTCCATAGTGGAAGCAGGTTTGTGTTTGAACAGAGGCAAATCCCAGGAATTCTACTGCCATCCAAAGGTCTTCCATCCACTCTATTTGGGACATGATGCATTTCACTTCCTGTGGGGATTCAATACTCAAATCACAGAGAGAAACAGAAATTGGGACAGCAATGAGGAAAAAATGAGAATGGAACTAAAACAGTGAAGGTCAAACTAAATTGTAAAAGGATGCCCCCTTAGCTTAGTGTATTTTTTGAATAATGAAGAGGGTTGTCTCTCATTGTATATATTTCCTTGAAAGGTAATTTCCAGCTGTGTTTGTATGTTGTGGGATAACCTTAAAAGTTTCACTAATGTACACCTGGGGCAGATTCATGTCAATGTATGGCAAAACCAACACAATAATGTAAAGTAATTAGCCTCCAACTAAAATAAATTAATTTTAAAAAGTTTCACTAATTCAGAAAGTTACGAGATGAAATTTCAGAATAATTGGGATGACATAGAGAAGAAAAGTGATGTAATAGAAAGGAAATGGTCAATCTTGCTAGATTTTTAAAAAATGAAGTTACTAGGAAGATAAAGAAATTATTAATATATAAAACATTTCTAACATCAGTCAGAATGGCTGCTATCCAAAAGTCTACAAACAATAAATACTGGAGAGGATGTGGAAAAAAAGGAACCCTCTTACACTGTTGGTGGGAATGCAAACTAGTACAGCCACTATGGAGAACAGTGTGGAGATTCCTTAAAAAAAATGGAAATAGAACTGCCATACAACCCAGCAATCAAACTGCTGGGCATACACACCAAGGAAACCAGAACTGAAAGAGACACATGTACCCTAGTGTTCATCACAGCACTGTTTATAATAGCCAGGACAGGGAAGCAACCTAGATGTCCATCGGCAGATGAATGGATAAGAAAGCTGTGGTACATATACACAATGGAATAATAATCAGCTATTAAAAAGAATGCATTTGAATCAGTTCTAATGAGGTGGATGAAACTGGAGCCTATTATACAGAGTGAAGTAAGCCAGAAAGAAAAACACCAATACAGTATACTAACGCATATATATGGAATTTAGAAAGATGGTTGGACCAGGAAATGGCAACCCACTCCAGTACTCTTGCCTGGGAAAATCCCATGGACAGAGGAGCCCGGCAGGCTACAGTCCATGGGGTTGCTAAGAGTCAGACATGACTGGGCAACTTCACTTTCAATTTTCACCTTCATGCATTGGAGAAGAAAATGGAAACCCACTTCAGTATTCTTGCCTGGAGAATCCCAGGGACAGGGGAGCCTGGTGGGCTGCTGTCTATGGGGTCGCACAGAGTCGGACATGACTGAAGTGACTTTGCAGCAGCAGCAGCAAGATGTTAACGATGACCCTATATGCGAGACAGCAAAAGAGACACAGATGTAACGAACAGTCTTTTGGACTCTGTGGGAGAAGGCAAGGGTGGGATGCTTTGAGAGGGTAGTGTTGAAATGTAAAAAACAAAACAAACAAAAAAAAAAACCCTAGAATGTGTTGTTTACATGATGGCTTCAGATATTACCAAAGTTCAAATAATGTTAAGATTATATGGTGTCATAGTGCCTAGTGAATGGCTTGGGAAGATACGAAAATTAGTAATGTTTTGGATGTTTTGTAACCTCAAAGTACTTAGTTGTCAGCTTTCATCTCACTTTAAGCTCTAGATACAATGAGTAATCCATCTTCACGTCTCTTGCCTTTTCTTCCTCAACACGGAAATTCCATACACTTTACTATTAACATTACTGAGATTCTTTACCCTAAAAATTATCCACCTTTGAGTACTTACTTATCTTCTATAATCTAAAGATACTCATGAGCCCTGACCATAGCCAACAGTTTATTCTTCATAAATAGAACAATACTTAAATCATATTCCATTTTGATAACTTTTAATGGATTGACATGCTAATAGATTATTTGCAAATATGGTGTATGTATGTATATACATATTTTTCTGTGTATATACACATCCGTCCTCCGTTCCGTCGCTCAGTTGTGTCCGACTCTTTGCGACCCCGTGGACTGTAGCCTACCAGGCTTCTCCGTCCATGGAATTCTCCAGGCAAGAATACTGGAGTGGGTTACCGTTTTCTTCTCCAGGGGATCTTCCTGACCCAGGGATCGAACCCGGGTCTCCCGCATTGGAGGCAGATGCTTTAACCTCTGAGCCACCAGGGAAGCCCGTATATATATACACATACATCTGATTATTTGTTCATGGGTATGTCCAGATTAAATGATATATATAAGTATATATCTATATAGGAGAAAAGGAAAGATATACCCACTTGAAGCAGAGTTCCAAAGAATAGCAAGGAGAGATAAGAAAGCCTTCCTCAGAGATCAATGCAAAGAAATAGAGGAAAACAACAGAATAGGAAAAACAAGAGATCTCTTCAAGAAAATTAGAGATTCCAAGGGGTGTTCATTGGAGGGACTGATGCTAAAGCTGAAACTGCAATACTTTGGCCACCTCATGCGACGAGTTGACTCACTGGAAAAGACTCTGATGCTGGGAAAGGTTGGGGGCGGGAGGAGAAGGGGACGACGAAGAATGAGATGGCTGGATGGCATCACCGACTCTGTGGACATGAGTTTGAGTGTACTCCGGGAGTTGGTGATGGACAGGGATGCCTGGCGTGCTGTGATTCATGGGGTCGCGGAGAGTCGGACACGACTGAGCGACTGAACTGAACTGAATTGAACTGAAGCGAACATTTCATGCAAAGATGGGCTCAATAAAGGACAGAAATGGTATGGACCTAACAGAAGCAGAAGATATTAAGAAGAGGTGGCAAGAATACACAGAAGAACTGTACAAAAAAGATCTTCACGACCCAGATAACCACAATGGTGTGATCACTCACCTAGAGCCAGATATGCTGGAATCTGAAGTCAAGTGGGAAGCATCACTATGAACAAAGCTAGTGGAGGTGATAGAATTCCAGTTGAGCTATTTCTAATCCTAAAAGGTGATGCTGTGAAAGTACTGAACTCAATATGCCAGCAAATTTGGAAAACTCAGCAGTGACCACAGGACTGGAAAAGATCAGTTTTCATTCCAATCCCAAAAAAAGGCAATGCCAAAGAATGCTCAAACTACCACACAATTGCACTCATCTCACACGCTAGTAAAGTGATACTTAAAATTCTCCAAGTCAGGCTTTAGCAATACGTGAACCATGAACTTCCAGATGGTCAAGCTGGTTTTAGAAAAGGCAAAGAACCAGAGATCAAAGGCAGAGAACCAGAGATCAAATTAGAGGCACCAGATATCAAATTACCAACATCCACTGGATCATCGAAAAGGCAAGAGAGTTTCAGAAAAACATGTATTTCTGCTTCATTGACTATGCCAAAGCCTTTGTGTGGATCACAATAAACTGTGGAAAATTCTGAAAGAGATGGGAATACCAGACCACCTGACCTGCCTCTTGAGAAACCTGTATGCAGGTCAGGAAGCAACAGTTAGAACTGGCCAAGGAACAACAAACTGGTTCCAAATAGGAAAAGGAGTATGTCAAGACCATATATTGTCATCCTGCTTATTTAACTTATATGCAGAGTACATCATGAGGAATGCTGGGTTGGAAGAAGCACCAGCTGGAATCAAGATAACCGGGAGAAATATCAATAACCTCAGATATGCAGATGACACCACCCTTATGGCAGAAAGTGAAGAGGAACTAAAAAGCCTCTTGATGAAAGTGAAAGGAGAGTGAAAAATTTGGCTTAAAGCTCAGTATTCAGAAAACTAAGATCATGACATCTGTTCCCATCACTTCATGGGTAATAGATGGGGAAACAGTGGAAACAGTGTCAGACTTTATTTTGGGGGGCTCCAAAATCACTGCAGATGCTGATTGCAGCCATGAAATTAAAAGATGCTTGCTCCTTGGAAGGAAAGTTATGACCAACCTAGACAGCATATTAAAAAGTAGAGACATTGCTTTGTCAGCAAAGGTCATTGTAGTCAAGGCTATAGTTTTTCCCATGGTCATGTATGAGGATGTGAGAATTGGACTATAAAGAAAGCTCAGTGCTGAAGAATTGATGCTTTTGAACTGTAGTGTTGGAGAAGACTCTTCAGAGTCCCTTGGACTGCAAGGAGATCCAACCAGTCCATCCTAAGGGAAATCAGTCCTGGTGTTCATTGGAAGGACTCATGTTGGGGCTGAAATTCCAATACTTTGGCCACCTGATGCGAGGAGCTGACTCATTGGAAAAGACCCTGATGCTGGGAGGGCTTGGGGGCAGGAGGAGAAGGGGACGACAGAAGTTGAGATGGTTGGATGGCATCACTGACTCAATGGACATGGGTTTGGGTTGACTCCGGGAGTTGGTGATGGACAGGGTGGTCTGGTGTGCTGCAGTTCATGGGGTCACAAAGAGTTGGACACGACTGAGCGACTGAACTGTACTGATATATCTATATCTATGTTTATACTCACACAGCCCCATCCCTCACCCTCTCCCTCTTTGTCTCCATCTCTGTTTCTACCACTATCACCATCACCCTGATTTGTTCACCATGGTATTACATAAGGGCCTTTCAAACAATATCTTGACTTAATTCTGAAGTCCCTTACAACACAGTTTTCATAATGAACCCTGTGTTATACACAAAAGGAGTTGCAGAAAACTTTCTGAATACCTTTTATTCTCTCAAGTACATGCTTTTACTAATACAAGTCTCTCCACAGAGAATCTCCCCACTTTCAACAACTAACCCCACCTTTATTTACCACTGAAATGGTGGTCTTTCTTTCAGATCTTTCTCAAATGTTATAGCTCCCATGATGCACTTCCAGATTATCTTGAAGAGGTTAGTAATGCTTACTCATTTGAAACTTTTGGCAGTTTATTTATCCTTTTTTGTAGCATCAAAATATTCATTCTGGTATCTTGATTTCAAGGACTCTCTTAATTCATTCTGAGATTAATTCAGCTAAACAGTAGAAGAGGAAATCTGTTTTACACAAGCATGAACCTCCTTTTGAGATACTAAACTTGAGTAAATGCTTCCGTTTTATATTTTGTACAAAGGAATATTGCACAATAATATATACCAAAATAATCAAAAGGAAAAACTTTTCTGTATGTTTAATTATACCCAAATAAATTTCATGATAATAAAGGCACATTTAATAGATATTTCATTTCAATCAATATATAAGGAATATCCCATAAATAAGTTTTTCTTTACCTTGAAGACATTGCTGGCTCTCATTATTTTTCTTAAGATTGTTACTCTGATTTCTGTTGTACTACTTTTAAAATTTTTTTGTCGTAAAAATCACATAATATAAAATATACTATCTTAACGAGAGACGCCGGCCCAGGCGGCGCAGACGCGACGCGAGAGACGCCAGCCCCGGTGCAACGACCCACGCAAAGAGGTGCGGCCGTGAGGAGCTACCCTACGCCTGAGGCCAGGGCCGGTGGCCGAGAGGAGCTACCCCATGTCCAACAGGCGGTGGCTGCGCGGGGAGAGGCGCTACTCCGCGTTCAAGGTCAGGAGGGGCAGCCTTGAGGAGATACCCCTCGTCCAAGGTAAGGTACAGCGGCTGCACTTTGCTGGAGCGGCTGTGAAGAGATTTTCCACGACCAAGGTAAGAGAAACCCAAATAAGACAGTAGGTATTGCTAGGGGGCATCAGAGGGCAGACACACTGAAATCATAATCACAGGAAACTAGCCGATCTGATCACATGGACCACAGCCGAATGTGGTCCACTGGAGAAGGGAATGGCAAACCACTTCAGTATACTTGCCTTGAGAACCCCATGAACAGTAACAAAGGGCAAAATGATAGGATACTGAATGAGGAATTCCCCAGGTCGGTAGGTGCCCAGTATGCTACTGGAGCTCAGTGGAGAAATAACTCTAGAAGGAATAAAGGGATGGAGCAAAAGCAAAACCAATACCCAGCTGTGGATGTGACCAGTGATAGAAGCAAGGTCCGGTGCTGTAAAGAGCAATATTGCATAGGAACCTGGAATGTTAGGTCCATGAATCAAGGCAAATTGAAAGTGGTCAATGGGAGATGGCAAGAGTGAACGTCGACATTCTAGGAATCAGTGAATTAAAATGGACTGGAATGGGTGAATTTAACTCGGATGACCATTATATCTACTACTGTGGGCAGGAATCCCTTAGAAGAAATGGAGTAGCCATCATGGTCAACAAAAGAGTCCGAAATGCAGTACTTGGATGCAATCTTTAAAATGACAGAATATTTTCTGTTCGTTTCCAAGGCAAACCATTCAATATTACAGTTATCCAGGCCTATGCCCCAACCAGTAATGCTGAAGAAGCCGAAGTTAATCAGTTCTATGAAGACCTACAAGACCTTTTAGAACTAACACCCAAAAAAGATGTCCTTTTCATTATAGGGGACTGGAATGCAAAAGTAGGAAGTCAAGAAACACCTGGAGTAACAGGCAAACTTGGCTTTGGAGCACGGAATGAAGCAGGGCAAAGGCTAATAGAGTTTTGTCAAGAGAATGCACTGGTCATAGCAAACACCCTCTTCCAACAACACAAGAGAAGACTCTACACATGGACATCACCAGATGGTCAACACCGAAATCAGATTGATAATATTCATTGCAGCCAAAGACGGAGAAGCTGTATACAGTTAGCGAAAAGAAGACCAGGAGCTGACTGTGGCTCAGATCATGAACTCCTTATTGCGAAATTCAGACTTAAATTGAAGAAAGTAGGGAAAACCACTAGACCATTCAGATATGACCTCAATCAAATCCCTCATGATTATACAGTGGAAGTGAGAAATAGATTTAAGGGACTAGATCTGATTGATAGAGTGCCTGATGAACTCTGGACGGAGGTTCGTGACATTGTACAGGAGACAGGGACCAAGACCATCCCCATGGAAAAGAAATGCAGAAGAGCCAAATGGCTGTCTGAGGAGGCCTTACAAATAGCTGTGAAAAGAAGAGAGGTGAAAAGCAAAGGAGAAAAGGAACGATATAAGCATCTGAATGCAGAGTTCCAAAGAATAGCAAGGAGAGATAAGAAAGCCTTCCTCAGTGATCAATGCAAAGAAATAGAGGAAAACAACAGAATAGGAAAAACAAGAGAGCTCTTCAAGAAAATTAGAGATTCCAAGGGAACATTTCATGCAAAGATGGGCTCGATATAGGACAGAAATGGTAGGGACCTAACAGAAGCAGAAGATATTAAGAAGAGGTGGCAGGAATACACAGAAGAACTGTACAAAAAAGATCTTCACGACCAAGATAGTCACAATAACGTGATCACTGACCTAGAGCCAGACATCTTGGAATGTGAAGTCAAGTGGGCCTTAGAAAGCATCACTACTAACAAAGCTAGTGGAGGTGATGGAATTCCAGTTGAGCTATTTCAAGTCTTGAAGGATGATGCTGTGAAAGTGCTACACTCAATATGCCAGCAGATTTGGAAAGCTCAGCGCTGGCCACAGGACTGGAAAAGGTCAGTCTTCATTCCAATCCCAAAGAAAGGCAATGCCAAAGAATGCTCTAACTACCACACAACTGCACTCATCTCACACGCTAGTAAAGTCATGCTCAAAATTCTCCAAGCCAGGCTTCAGCAGTATGTAAACCGTGAACTCCCAGATGTTCAAGCAGGTTTCAGAAAAGGCAGAGGCACCAGAGATCAAATTGCCAACATCCGCTGGATCATGGAGAAAGCAAGAGAGTTTCAGAAAAACATCTATTTCTGCTTCATTGACTATGCCAAAGCCTTTGACTGTGTCGATCACAATAAACTGTGGAACATTCTGAAAGAGATGGGAATCCCAGACCACCTGACCTGCCTCTTGAGAAACCTGTATGCAGGTCAGGAAGCAACAGTTAGAACTGGACATGGAACAACAGACTGGTTCCAAATAGGAAAAAGTGTACGTCAAGGTTGTATATTGTCACCTTTCTTATTTAACTTATATGCAGAGTACATCATGAGGAAGGCTGGGCTGGAAGAAGCACAAGCTGAAATCAAGATTGCTGGGAGAAATATCAATAACCTCAGATATGCAGATGACACCACCCTTATGGCAGAAAGTGAAAAGGAACTCAAAAGCCTCCTGATGAAAGTGAAAGAGGAGAGTGAAAAGGTTGGCTTGACGCTCAACATTCAGAAAACAAAGATCATGGCATCTGGTCCCATTACTTCATGGGAAATAGATGGAAAAACAGTGGAAACAGTGTCAGACTATTTTTTTGGGCTCCAAAATCACTGCAGATGCTGATTGCAGCCATGAAATTAAAAGACACTTGCTCCTGGGAAGGAAAGTTATGACCAACCTTGATAGTATATTAAAAAGCA
Source organism: Moschus berezovskii (assembly GCF_049115385.1). NCBI lineage: Eukaryota > Metazoa > Chordata > Mammalia > Artiodactyla > Moschidae > Moschus > Moschus berezovskii. The sequence continues at coordinate 63,042,290 of NC_142460.1, forward strand.
GAGACATTACTTTGCCAACCAAGGTCCGTCTAGTCAAGGCAATGGTTTTTCCCGTGGTCATGTATGGATGTGAGAGTTGGACTGTGAAGAAGGCTGATCGCCGAAGAATCGATGCTTTTGAACTGTGGTGTTGGAGAAGACTCTTGAGAGTCCCTTATACTGCAAGGAGATCCAACCAGTCCATTCTAGAGGAGATCAATCCTGGATGTTCATTGGAGGGACTGATGCTAAAGCTGAAACTGCAATACTTTGGCCACCTCATGCGACGAGTTGACTCACTGGAAAAGACTCTGATGCTGGGAAAGGTTGGGGGCGGGAGGAGAAGGGGACGACGGAGAATGAGATGGCTGGATGGCATCACCGACTCTGTGGACATGAGTTTGAGTGTACTCCGGGAGTTGGTGATGGACAGGGAGGCCTGGCGTGCTGTAATTCATGGGGTCGCGGAGAGTCAGACACGACTGAGCAACTGAACTGAAATGAACTGAACCATATTTAACTGTAAAGTTTGGGGGCACTAAGTACGTTCCCATTGTTGTGAAAATCTCACCATTATCCATTTCCTGAGTTTTTCCGAATCTGGAACTTTGTTACCATTAAACAGTAACTCCCCACTGCCCCTCCCCAACCCCCACCCTCCAGTCCCTGGCATCCACCAACATACTTTCTTTCTGACTTTATGAATTTGTCTGTTCTAGATATCTCATATAACTGAAATCAAACAGTATTCGTCTGCACCCAGTGTGTATTGGGATGTACTTTTAAGGTTAACTTAATATATGTCCTAGAAACAGCTAGAAAAATACTACAAATGAACCTATTTGCAAAGCAGAACTAGAGACACAGATGGAGAGGACAAACGTACCTACACCAGGAGGGGAAAGGAGGGGTAGGACACGTTGGGAGATGGGACAGACACATACTGTGTACAAAACAGGTAGCTAATGAGAACATACACTAAAGCACAGGGGGAAAGATGGTACAATCTGTTGCACTGCTTTTGATTATAATAATGAAACACTTAGGTGATTTATTACAATAATACACATCTCAATAAACTGGTCAGAAAATTCACAAATAAATTATGTAACTGAAAAATGAAAATGTCCTGATTTTGGAAGGCACAATAAACTCTGAGTTATATTCTATGACACTGTCAACTATAAGAGAACTAAGAAACAGATGGCTTCTTAAAAACAACACAACAAAAACAACAAATGATCACTGACTTCTCATCAGAAACCACAGAGCTCAAAAGACAGTAGAATAACATCTTTAAAGTGATAAGAATAAAATATGTCAACTGAGAGCTCTATATCTGGTGAAAATACATTTTAAGAATAAAAGCTCAGTAAAGATATTTTTATACAATAAAGACTAAGCAAATCTATCATTAATATCACTGTGAAGAAAGTATTTCTTAAGAATAAAGGGAAATAAGTTCAGATGGAAACTTGGATTTTCAGGGAGAAATTTAGAACTCTGAAAATAATTCTGTAGATAAATGGAAAATTATTTTTCTATTAATTTTTTTAAAATTCATTTGGATGTTTACAGCAAAAATTATGACTTATATTGGGGCTATAAAATATGAAAACTTTGCCTTATAGGCCAGGCAGTCTATAAATAGATCTATACAATGTACATTGTTCAGTTTCGTGTGAAGGGTACAATATTACCTGTAAGCAAACTTTGAAATGAGTTAAGAATGTAGATTGTAATCCTGAGAGCAGACACACACACAAAACTAGAGACCTGAAGAAAAAACAGATGTTACAAACAAAACAAATAGTAAAATGTTATACATAATCCAGTCTTGTCAATAATTATATTAAAGGTAAGTGAAGACAAAGTACTCCTATTAAATGACAAATTCTTTCAACAGATGTTCAAAATGCAGGAGAGTATTCTGGAAAGATGATAAGAGCACCAGAAATCTCTCTCCCTTCCTAAACAAAAATTTCACTGGCATTATCTCTGTAATAGAAATAATATGGAACTCTAGAGTCTACTGAAGAATTGTAACATCAATGGAAGTTTTAGCAGTAAATTGTGGTTAATTTTGGTCAATTTCAGCTCTAAGCACAGCTACCTATCAACTATTCCATACCCCATGCCATGCAGCTGTGTGCGTGTTCCTGCAACAGCTGGCACATATGTTGTAGGAGTGGAACAGAATCCTCCTTCCAAATACTGGGGATTTGTGCAGTGAGTGCAGATGATGAATTCTGATCACAAAGATGTTTAAAAAAAAAAGAAGAAATGGCCATTTTTGTTGTACCTCCCACCATTTTTGCAAGCCCCTCTCCCTCTGACAGAAGTGGCTACCAGGGAATTTAAGGAGTTGGCGCACTTTTCTCCTCTTTAATATTTTTTTATTTTTCCCTTTTGGATCAAAATACCAAAGACTACTACATCCAAAAGCAACCACATGTATGTGAAAAATCAGAAAGTTACCATGTATGTCCAGGAAAAGACACAGAAAAAGAAACTTGAAAAAAAAAAAAAGCTGAAAAATAAAAGCTAATAAAAAGAAACCTGAAACAACCTTAAATTTACACCTCAGACTGATCATGAGCAAAAAGATGGCCTACAATAAAAAAAAAAAACAATAATAAATACAAACCCCCCCAAATCATAAACAGCAAAACCTAGAAAAGGGGAGAATTTAATTTCCAGATTTACCATATTATTAGATTCAAATATCCAGCTTTGGAGGGGGGGGTTCTTCCCTAATGGCTCAGTGGGCAAGAGAATCTGCCTACTAGGCAGGAGATATAGGAGACATGGGTTCAATCCCTGAGTCAGGAAGATACCCTGGAGGAGGAAATGGCAGCCCACTCCAGAATTCTTGCCTGAAAAATCCCATGGATAGAGGAGTCTGGTGAGCTACAGTCCAGAAGGTCACAAAGAGTCAGATATGACTGAACATAGCACACACAATATTCATCCAGTATTTAACAAAGAATTTCAAGGCATACTAAAAAAATAAGAATGTGGCTCATTCAAAGAAAAAAACACGCCCATCCCCAAAAAACCCAAAAACTGTCCCTGAAAAAGGCCTGATGGCAGATATACCAGATAAAGACCTCAAAACAGTTGTCTTAAAGATTCTTAAAGAACTATAAGATGTAGAAAAAGGAAAGAAGATGATGAATAAGCAAAATGGAAAGACTAATAAAAAGAAACCTAAAAAGAAATAAAAAAGAAATTCTGGAACTGAAAAATGTAATAATTAATATGAAACTCACTAAAGAAATGGAAGGAATATTTGAATAGCCAGAAGAAACAATCAGTGAACTTGAAATTCAGTTCAGTTCAGTTCAGTCGCTCAGTCGTGTCTGACTCTTTGCGACCCCATGGACTGCAGCACGTCAGGCCTCTCTGTCCATCACCAACTCCCGGAGTTTACGCAAACTCATATCCATTGAGTCAGTGATGTCATCCAGCTATCTCATCCTCTGTCGTCCCCTTCTCCTCCCGCCTTCAATCTTTCCCAGCATCAAGGTCTTTTCCAATGAGTCAGTTCTTCACATCAGGTGGCCAAAGTATTGGAGTTTCAGCTTCAGCATCAGTCCTTCCAGTGAACAGCAAGGGCTGATCTGCTTTAGGATGGACTGGTTGGATCTCCTTGCAGTTCAAGGGACTCTCAAGAGTCTTCTCCAACACCACAGTCCAAAAGGATCGATACTTCGGCACTCAGCTTTCTTTGTAGTCCAACTCTCACATCCATACATGAATACTGGAAAAACCATAGCTTTGACTAGACAGACGTTTGTTGGCAAAGTAATATCTCTGCTTTTTAATATGCTGTCTAGGTTGGTCATAACTTTTCTTCCAAGGAGCAAGCATCTTTTAATTTCATGGCTGCAGTCACCACCTGCAGTGCTTTTGGAGACCCTAAAATAAAGTCAGCCACTGCTTCCATTGTTTCCCCATCTATTTGCCATGAAGTGATGGGACCAGATACCATGACCTTAGTTTGCTGAATGTTGAGTTTTAAGCGGACTTTTTCACTCTCCTTTTTCACTTTAATCAAGAGGCTCTTTAGTTCTTCTTTGCTTTCTGCCATAAGCGTGGTGTCATCTGCATTATCTGAAGTTATTGATATTTCTCCCAGCAATCTTGATTACAGCTTGTGCTTCCTCCAGCCCAGAGTTTCTCATGATGTACTCTGCATATAAGTTAAATAAGCAGGATGACAATATACAGCCTTGACGTATTCCTTTTCCAATTTGGAACCAGTCCGTTGTTCCATGTCCAGTTCTAACTGTTGCTTCCTGACCTGCATATAGACATCTCAAGAGGCAGGTCAGGTGGTCCAGTATTTCTATCTCTTTCAGAATTTTCCAGTTTGTTGTGATCCACACAGTCAAAGGCTTTGGCATAGTCAATGAAGCAGAAATAGATATTTTTCTGGAACTCTCTTGCTTTTTCAATGATCTAACAGAAGTTGGCAACTTGATCTCTGGTTCCTCTGCCTTTTCTAAAACCAACTTGAACATCTGGAAGTTCACAGTTCACGTACTGTTGAAGCCTGGCTTGGAGAATTTTGAGCATTATTTTATAGCGTGTGAGACGAGTTCAATTGTGCGGTAGTTTTTTAGAAATTTATTTTTTCACAGTGCAACTGGAAATCAGAGAACATGGTGCCAGTATGGTAAGGTTCTGGTGACAGTGTACTTCCTGATTTGCAGACAGCTGCCTTTTCAGTGTATCTTCACATGATAGAGAGCAGAGACAGGAAGGAAACTCTCTCCTGTTCTTCTTATAAGGGCATTACGTTCATTCATGAAAGCTCCACTGTCATGACTTATCTCCCAGAGGCCCTATCTCCAAATATATGTTGGGTTTTAAGATTTTATCATATGCATTTTAGGGGAACATAAATATTCATAACATTGGGGACTATATGACCATATGTCATGAACAGTCAGTCCATAACAGGGGATCCCTGACCCCCCAAATTGATGTCCTTTTCACTTATAAAATACATTTTATTCCACCCCAGAACTCCAAAAGTCTTAACTCATTCCAGTATCAAATCTAAAATGTAAAGTCCAAGTCTCATCTAAACATCATCTAAATTAGATATGAATCAATCAAGGTATGTTTTGAAGTATGAATTATACTTGAGTACATACTCAGATTCAAGGTATGAGTTATCCTTAGGTGAAATATATCTCCAGTTGTGTGCCTGTAAAAACCAAATTAGTGCAATGGTGGGACAGGCATAGGATAAACATTCCTATTCAAAACGTGAGAATTAGAGAAGAAAGAAGTGATGATATGTCATAAGCAAGCCCAAAACCTATTGAGGCAAACTTCCTGAGTTTTCAAAACTTGAGACGAATCTTCTTAGGCTTTATGTTTTCCCCTCATATAAGAAAAATAAATCTTGACTCTTACTTCACCACACATACAAAGTAACTAAAATGTATCATAGAACAAAACGTAAAAACTAAGCTATAAAACATCTAAAATAAAATAAGAAAAATTGCAATTTTGAGTGTATTCAGTTATTTTTTAGAGAGGATATAAAACAGAATTAACAAAAGAGAAAAATTTGACAAGTGAAACTGAGCAAAATATAAACCGTCTGCTATTAAAAAAAAACAAACATAATTTAGGAAATGAAAAGCCAAGCCACAAACTTGGAGAAAATAACTGTAGTGCACCTATCTGACTAAAAGCTTGTATTCAGAATATATAAAGGACTCTTCAACTCAGTAGGAACAATTCAAATAATCCAATTTTTAATGGGAAAAAATATTTGAATGGATACTTTATAAAAGAATATATGCCAAAAATATGAAAAGATGCTCAATAGCATTAGTCATCAGAGAAATGCAAATTAAAATCACAGTGAGATACCTCTACTCCTATTAGAACGGCTAAATGTGAAAAGACTGACAACAACAAGTGTTGCCAGGAAGTGAAGCAAATGAAATTCTTATTCACTGTTAGTAGGAATATAAAATAGCACAACTAGTCCAAAAAAGTTTGGGATTTTCTTAACAAGTGAATCATACAGTGACCATTACAATCAAGAAATTCTTGATATTTACCCCACAAAATGAAAATATATGTCCTCCCAAAGACTTTTTCTCATGGTAGATTTATTGTGAATGGTCTCATACTGAAGATAATGCAAATGTCTATCAGTAAAAGTGTTAGTCACTCCTCTGTTTTCAAGTCTTTGTGACCCCTTGCACTGTAGCCCACCAGGCTCCTCTGTCCACGGAATTTCCAGGCAAGAATACTGGAGTGGGTAGCCATTCCCTTCTCCAGGGGCTCTTCCTGACCTGGTAAAGCCATACAGTGGAATATTGCTCAGCAATAAGAAGGAATGAACTCTGGACTATGGTACATGCAAAAAATGGATGATTTCCAAAACAGGTAAGGTGAGTGAAAAAACTCAGACACAAAAGATCATGTGTTATACTATTAATAAGAAATCCTGCTGCTGCTGCTGCTGCTAAGTCGCTTCAGTCGTGTCCGACTCTGTGCGACCCCACAGACGGCAGCCCACCAGGCTCCCCCATCCCTGGGATTCTCCAGGCAAGAACATTGGAGTGGGTTGCCATTTCCTTCTCCTAGAAAAGGCAAAATTAATCTGTAGTTACGGAAAGTGAGAAAGGGGTAGTGTATGTTTTGAAAATGATGAAAATGCTATGAATTTTGATTGTGCTAGTAGTTACATGTCAAAATTTGTCAAAATCCACTGAACTCAAAATGTACACTTAAAATGGTTATAGTTTAATAGGCCAATCATTCTTAAATAAAAATTATTTTAGTAAGAAAAAAATCAAGACTTAACAATACATTGTATCTAAGAAATGTACTTTAAATACACATATAGATACAGATTAAAAGTAAAAATTAGGAAAAAATGTACCATGCTCAGAGTAACCATAAGCTGGAGTGACTACATTAATATCAGAAGAAAAGATGATAAGACAAATAATATTGCCAAAAATAAAAAAGATTTTACAGTAATAAAGGGATCAATTTGTCGAAAAGACATAATGGTCCTAATAGTGTATGACCCTAATAACAGAATAATAATGAAGCAAATAGATGTAATCAAAAAGAGAAATAGGTAAGTAAGTCCATTATCTTTGTTGAGGATTTTAACACCCTTGTTTCAATAATAGAACAATGTAGTGATAAAATTATAGTGAAGAAAAACAAGATCTGAGGAACAGTATCACCTTTCTTAATATAATTGACCACTTGTAGAACAATACAACCAACATCTTCAAGAACTATACTTTTTTTAAGATAATCACATGCTGGAGACATAAATTTATGTCTCCATAAATTTAAGAGAAATAAAATTATACGGGGTATCTTTATCCACAATGGAATTAAATTAGAAAACAGCAATAAGATATTTAAACAAACTGAAAATATCTGTAAATTTAAACAGTTTCCTCTAAGTAATCCATGCATCAAATAATTCACAAGAGAAATTAGAAGAAAATTTGAATTAAACAATAATGAAAATAATATTTTTAAATTTGTGTACTGCTATTAAATCAGTGCAAGGAGGAAAAGAGTATAGCATTAAATAATTATACTAGGAAAGAAGATAGATCTAAAATCAATTATCTAAGCTTTCACTTAAAAATTTAGAGGGGCAAAATAAACCCAAAATAAATGCAAGGAAAAATAATAAAGATAACAGAGGAATTTTAAAAAAAAACATAAAATAGATGTATAATAAAGAAAATTGACAAAACTAAAAATCAGTTCATTGAAAATATAAAAATTAATAAAGTTTTAGTGAGAATTAAATAACTAGGATGAGTAAACACCCTATCACCTACATAAGTAATGAAAGAGACTATTACTACAGATTGTATTAAAAGAATAGGAAAATAAGAACAATTTTATGCCAAAAAATTAAACTACTTAGATAAAATGGATAAACTCTGAAAAATATAATTCCCCAAAACTGTCACAAGAAGAAATAGAAAAGTTAAATAAACCTCTAATATGTAAACTGAATTAACATCAATTTTTTCCTACAAAGAAAAGTCTAGGCCCAAATGAAACCATGAGAAACCACTGAACAATTTAATCAAACATTTAGGGAATTAAATAATACCAATCTACAAAAATTCTTCCAGTAAATAGAAATGATGGGATATCTTTCTACCTCATTTTATGAGCCCAGCACAATCTTGATATCCACACAAAAAAAGTACACTTTTTAAAAAGAGGGATCAATATCCCTCTGAATATGTAGTCAAAAGTTAATAAAATATTAGCAAATCATGTTCAGAAATAGAAAAGATAATGTATCCTAAAGTGATTTCATTCCAAAAATGCAAAATTGCTTTAAAATCAATAAGCTAACAGATTAAAATCAATATTTTAAGTTAACATATTAACATAAAAAAGAAAAAAATATGATTATTTTAATAGGTGAAAAAAGACATGTGAAAAAAACCTAACGTTCATTCTTGCTTTCTTAAAAAGCTAAAAATAGTCTTTACACAGAAGGAAATTTCTTTAACTTGACAAAGTTCATTTATGTAAAATCCACAACTAATTTTATACATAATGTAAAAATATAATGTGCTCAGTCACTCAGTCATGTCTGACTCTTCAGTCCCATGGACTGTATCCCACCAGGCTTTCCTGCCCATGGAATTTTTAAGGCCAGAATACTGAAGTGAAATGCCATTTCCTACTCCAGGGGTTCTTCCTGACCCAGGGATCAAACCCACGGCTCTTGTGTCTCCTGCACTGGCATGTAGATTCTTTATCACTAGCTAAGCACTTTGCCATTACATTGGTAAAACTCTCACTGCTCTATTCAATATTTTACTGGAGGTCCTAGTCATTGAAGTAAGTCAAAGAAATAAAAAACATAAAGAAAGTAAAGAAATAATCAAAATTCCCTGTAACCAGAGGACATGGTTGTTTTATACAGAGAATCCTTAGGAATCCTTAAAATAATGATGGTAACAGGTTTATTTATTAAACCTATAGTATAAGATTTATATATATATATATAATGTATACCCATACATACACATATATATAGTGTTATGTGTGCTAGCAAGAAATGTTTAGAAAATAAAAAGTAAAGCCCTATTTACAATATGATAGAAATCATAATAGTAAGGGATAAATTTAACAAAAAGTATAGAAGACCTTTATTCCGAGTTCTATGAGGCACTGCTGTGAGACATTAGACGAAACCTGAACAAATGAAACCTTGGACTGAAACATTCAATACCATTAGAATGTTAATTTTTCCCAAATTTATCTATAGATTAAAAGCTGTGCTGTGCATAGTCACTCACTCATGTCTGACTCTTTGCAACCCCACAGATTCTAGCTCGCCAGGCTCCTTTGTCCATGTGGATTCACCAGGCTATAAATTGGAGTGGGTTGCCATGCCTCCTCCAGGGGATCTTCCTAACCCAGAGATCAAACTGGGATTCAATGCAATTTTAATCAGAATATTACCATCCAATACTCTGGTCACCTGATGTAAGAGAAGATTAAATAGTTGGATGGCGTCACTGACTCAAGAGATCAGTTGGAGCAAAAAGTGAAGGACTGGGAAGCCTGGCATGCTGCACTTCATGGGGTTGCAAAAAGTCAGACATGACTTAGCGACTGAACAACAGTTATGGATCCTAGGTAAAAATTAACAAACTGACTGTAAAATTTAAATTAAAATGCAAACAATCTAGAATATCCAAAGCAATTCTGGAAAAAAAAACTATTGAAGGACTTGCTAATTGATTTTAATACTAACTTTAAAGCTCTCATAATTCATATGATGTGATACAGAAATAAAGTCATAAAAGCAGATCTGTGGATGAGAACCTAGTATTAGGCTCACACACATGAAGAATCTGATTTTCAACAAAGGCTTGAAAACATTCCAACACAGGAAGTAAGGTCTTTTTAGCGTAATGTGCTACATGAAAAAAAAACAAAAAGCGTTGACCATTACCTCTTATTATATACAAGATTAATTTAGGATTTATAGATGTAAACCTAAAAACTAAAACCATAAAGCTTTTGGAAGAAAACAGAAGAGTATCTTCAAGAAATATGGGTAGGCAGAAGTGTTTAGACAAAACATGGAAAGTAGTATCATTAAAAACTGATAAATTAGACTATTAAATGAAAACTTCTGTTCATCAAAAGATACAATCAAGAAAATGAACAGGAGGGTCACATTTTAGGAGAGAATAGTTGCAAAACTATATCTGACAAAGGACAAATAAAATATATTTTAAAAGCCACTACAATTAGAAAAAAATAAAAAATAAATAAGGACTTTTCAAGCTAAGTGAAAAAAGGGTCTATCAAAGTACCTTGAGCAGAAGTGACTTCACATGGCTTATACCTCTGGCTGCTCTGTTGAGACAAGACTGTAGGATGCATGGGAGAAAACAGGAAAATCTGTTGTATGTCTTTTGCATTATCAGCTAAGAAATGGTGGTTTGCACCAGGAGAGTAAAAGAGGTTGGATTTTGAATACATTTTGATGCTAATGCTGACATTTTTTTTAACAACTGACCATAGTTTTTACCTGGGTATCTGGAAAATGGACTCACCATTTTCTAAAAATGAGGGAGATATAGGAGAAATACAATTAGGAATTTATAGTAATAGAGAAACTCAGGTTTGGCCATGATAAATGTGAGATGCCTACTAACGTTTACAGAGAGATGTCAAATAGGAAGCTAGATATACAACATAATGAATTTGCCAGTTTATAACTGAAAACAAAGCTTTGGTTTTTCTTGCTGCAGAACTTTGTTTCCCCTCAAAAAAAAAAAAAAAAAAGAGTTTCTCCCTCCTCTCACCAATTAGATCAAATTCCCTTTAAAGATGATGTGATTGGATCCAAGACAAAGCCAGAGCAGCTAATTCTCTCCTTGAAAAAAAAACAAAACAAAATAAACAGACTGAAAGAGTTGAGCAGAACACCCAGGACTGAAGGCAGAACCTTTGTAGCTTTCATACCAGGAGACAAGTCAGGAGAATAAAGGACAGGCAAGTTTGAACTGTGGTGTTGGAGAAGACTCTTGAGAGTCCCTTGTACTGCAAGGAGATCCAACCAGTCCATTCTAAGGGAGATCGATCCTGGGTGTTCATTGGAGGGATTGATGCTGAAGCTGAAACTGCAATACTTTGGTCACCTCATGCGACGAGTTGACTCACTGGAAAAGACTCTGATGCTGGGAAAGGTTGGGGGCGGGAGAAGAAGGGGACGACCGAGAATGAGATGGCTGGATGGCAACACCGACTCTGTGGACATGAGTTTGAGTGAGCTCCGGGAGTTGGTGATGGACAGGGAGGCCTGGGGTCGCAGAGAGTCGGACACGACTGAGCGACTGAACTGAACTGAAGGGTCTCTGAAAAACAATTAAGAAAAAGATGAAGAGAGATAGAGAAAACAAGACAAAGAAGATAAATATTTATGTCAGGAAAGGTGATAGAGGCAGAGCTTCCTCCAACTTTCCCAGGCTCCTAGAGATTGGGAAAGGGAAGAAGGAGTTTTAAAGGGAAGAAAAGAGACGGAAATCACTCCATAACGCTTTATATCCTCTAAAAGTATCTACGTTATTAAAATAGATGAAACTAAGGCTTTCCAAAAGAAACTAAAGTTTCTTCCCCTGTGTTCATTATTTCAGAGTTTATTGCTAGTTTCTAGTATTTATACTGATTTTTCACATATTATTTATATAAATCAACAGCTTAAAAAATCTGATATATTGAAAAAGACTCTTCTCTCATTTTATTATGAAACAAAATGGAGGGGCTTCTTCACATATTTCTTAGAACAGAAATTACCAAAATATTTCCCTTTTTCAGACTATCATTAATCTTTGAAAAATAATCCATCAGTTGAGATCACTGAGAATAGTACCTTGGCTAACACTCTCACTCACTCATTAACTGTAGATGTACATAGACAATTAACACTCTCTGATGAAAATACAGTAGTGAACCTGAGAGTCTTCCCTAGAGACTCTATTAGAAGTTTGATGCTGAGAGATGAGGAATAGGGAAACTTCTGTAATTGTAATTATGTATCCATGATCTACACGCAATACTCAGTAGACATTATTAGGGAAGCAATAGGGATTTCTTAGGAAAGGTAACATTGGTGTCATCAAATGAAAATAATATTTACATAATATTGACAAAACCCAAATCAACCTTGGCATTAAGGGCAGAAGACTTTGCTCTGCCCTGGCCCTAGGCCAAACTGACTGCATTCTCCCACTCCTCATCCACTATGAACCTGAAGCTGACTCATTAAAGCAAAATGTTAATGGCAGTGGTTGCTCCTGAAATTTCTTATAACACTTTTCTCTGTGCATTCTGATTCATTAGCTCTGATTCTTTTCCCTCTAATTTATAGCTCCACTTTCCATCTTATACTTTCTCAGGAATTCCCCAGATCTGGCTGTACTGAGTTATAGGTTCTGCAAAGGAGGGGGGTCTCATTTTCCTAACTTTGATTGAAAGTTAGCCCTAGATTACATTAATAGAAATCGGCATCAGGAGTTCATTAGTACTTCTGATTCTCCCACAAATCTCCTTGGACTAATCATGTACAAGAAATGGGATGTTGACCTGATTCAGGCCAGCACTATCCTCGTTATTAATGCTGACAAAGCAGAATAGTTAAGTGCATAAATTTTTTGGTTTAGACTCCTGGGTTTTGAAGTTTATTGTTGTTTACTAGTCATATATAGCCCTGGTTAAGTCACAGACTCTCTGCACCTGTGTTTTCCCATTTATGAGCCAGGTGGAGGGAGAGGTTGAAAATAATACTGACTGCAGAGATTTGTTATGAAGATTTACAAGGGTAATTGTTGTAAAATATTTAATACAGAAACTGGCCCACATGAAGAGCCTAGAAAATGCTAGCTGGAATATTATAATATGCTTGCAAAACTGAGGTCTTCTTGGAATTATATTTACACAACTATTTCAGGTCTGAGATGATAACAATAGGTATATTTGAGCATGTGTAAACTTTCATTACATTTAAACATGGAATGTTATCATTTCCAAATGTGAATGAACAGGTGCTCTTATGGATTTCTACAGCATTGAAACATTATTTTTTTACTCGGATGGCGTTTTGTTCGATTACTACACATTTTCCCCTAAAACTATTGAGATATAATTGACATAGCAAAATCATATAAGTTTAAGGTGTTCTACATGATAATTTTATATATTTATATATTGCAGTGATCACCACAATAAGGCTAGTTAACATTTTCATAAACTCATATAGTTACCATTTTTGTGTGAATTTTTAAGACTTACTTTCTTTGCACTTTCAAGTGTATAATATAGTATCATTAAGAAGAGCCCTTATATTAGATCCCCAGAACCCATTCACTTATAACTGGAAATTGCTACCTTTTGATCACCTTGACTAATTTCTCCCACCTCCACTCCCATCCTTGGAAACCGCAAATCTACTCTCTTTCTAACAGTTTGACTCAAATTTTTTTTAGTTTTGTTTAATTATTTTTATTTTCAATTTATTTCTTCTTTAAATTGAGGTAAAATTAACACAACATTAGGTAAGTTTCAGGTATACAACATAATGATTTGCTATTCATATGCATTGCAAAATGGTCAACTACATTTGGTTAACATCTGTTACCAAACTTAATTACAAATTTGTCTTGATGAGAACTTTAAAGATCCAGTCTCCTACCTAATTTCAAAAGTATGACATAGTATTAATTTTTATTTCCAATTGGAGGATAATTGCTTTACAATATTGCATTGGTTTCTGCCATATGTCAACATGAATTAGCCAGAGGTATACACATGTCCTCTCCCTCTTGAACCTCCCTCTCTCCTCCCACACCATTCCACTCCTCTAGGCTATCACAGAGCACCAGCTTGAGCTCCCTGGGTCATACAGCAACTTCCCACTAGCTATCTATTTTACATATGGTAATGTGTATGCTTCAATGCTACTCTTTCAATTTGTCCCACCCTCTCCTTCCCTGCCTGTGTCCATAAGTCTGTTCTCTATATCTGTGTCTCTATTCCTGCCCTGCAGGTAGGTTCACTAGTACCATCTTTTGAGATTCCACACACATATATATATTCATTTACAATATCTATTTTCCTCTCTCTGGCTTACTTCAGTCTGTATAACAGGCTCTTTGGTTCATCCAGCTCACCAGAACTGACTCAAATGTGTTCCTTTTCATGGCTGAGTAATATTCCATTGGCTTCCCAGGTGGCTCAGTGATAAAGAAATCCACCTGACAAAGTAAGAGTTGCAGATATATCCCAGGGTTGGGACGATCCGTTAGAGAAGGAAATGGAAAACTGCTCCAGTATGCTTGCCTGGGAAATCCCATAGACAGAGGAGCCTAGTGGGCTCAGGACCATGGGTCACAAAGAGTCAGATATGACTTAATGCCTGAGCATGCAATATTGCATTGTAATGATACCGTATCATTAACTACATTTACCATGCTGTAAATTACATTCATGACATTCATTTTATAACTAGAATTTTTAACTTTTAAGAATAATTTTATTTATTTTATCCTCTGCTAGCCGGGTATTCTGTGTGGACTTTCTCTAGCTGTGGTGAGTTGGAGCCAATCTTCATTTCAGTGCAAGAGCTTCTCATCACAGTGGCTTCTCTTGATGTGAAGCACCAGCCTTAGGATGCTTAGGGCTTCAGCAGCTGAGGCATGTGGACTCAATTATTGCGGCTACTGGGCTCTAGAGCACAGGTCCAGTAAGGTCTATGCCATTAAGCCCCATTTAGTAGACGGAGTAGAGAAGGCAATGGCAAGCCACTCCAGTACTCTTGCCTAGAAAATCCCATGGATGGAGGAGCCTGGTAGGCTGCAGTCCGTGGGGTCGCTAAGGGTCGGACACGACTGAGTGACTTCACTTTCACTTTTCACTTTCACACATTGGAGAAGGAAATGGCAACCCACTCCAGTGTTCTTGCCTGGAGAATCCGAGGGACAGGGGAGCCTGTTGGGCTTCCGTCTATGGGGTCACACAGAGTTGGACACGACTGAAGTGACTTAGCAGCAGCAGGCTTAGTTACTCTGCAGCATGTGGGATCTTCCTGGACCAGGGATTAAACCCATGTCTCCTGCAATGGCAGGCAGATTCCTTACAACTGAGCCACCAGGGAAGACCTAGAAATTGTAATTTTTGAACCCCTTTACCCATTTTTCCCACATTCTATCCCAAGCAACCATCAATATGTTCTCTATATCAATAAGTTGGAAGGCTTTTCAGGGCAGGAGGGGAGGCTGTTTGGTTTTTCATTTGTTTTTTGGCTTTCCAGGTAGCCCTAGTGATAAATTCACTTGTCAAAGCAGGAAATGCAAGAGATGTGGGTTTGATCCCCATATCAGGGAGATCACTTGGAGTAGAAAATGGCAACCCATTCCAGTGTTCTTGCCTAGAAAACTCTATGGACAGAGGAACCTGGTGGGCTACAGGCCATGGGGTTGCAAAGAGTCAGACATGCTGAGCACACGTCACAATATATCAATGAGTTGGTGGCTTTGGGAGTGGGGAGGTTGTTTGGTTTTTTGCTTGCTTTTAGATTTAATATATAAGTGAAATCATACAGTTTTTATCTTTTTCTATAAGACTTATTTTAGTTAGCATAATGCCCTCAAAGTTCATGCATGTTGTTGCAAATGGCAGGATTTGTTTCATTTTTAGGCGGAATAATATTCTACTGTGTGTATGTGTGTGAAAGAGACTCTGTCTCTATTTATGCCTCTTGAGAAACCTCTATGCAGGTCAGGAAGCAACAGTTAGAACTGGACATGGAACAACAGACTGGTTCCAAATAGGAAAAGGAGTACGTCAAGGTTGTATCTTGTCACCTTGCTTATTTAACTTATATGCAGAGTACATCATGAGGAACGCTGGGCTGGAAGAAGCACAAGCTGGAATCAAGATTGCCGGGAGAAATATCAATAACCTCAGATATGCAGATGACACCACCCTTATGGCAGAAAGTGAGGAGGAACTAAAAAGCTGCTTGATGAAAGTGAAAGAGGAGAGTGAAAAGGTTGGCTTGAAGCTCAACATTCAGAAAACAAAGATCATGGCATCTGGTCCCATCACTTCATGGGAAATAGATGGGGAGACAGTGGAAACAGTGTCAGACTTTATTTTTGGGGGCTCCAAAATCACTGCGGATGCTGATTGCAGAAATTAAAAGATGCTTACTCCTTGGAAGGAAAGTTCTGACCAACCTAGATAGTATACTAAAAAGCAGAGACATTACTTTGCCAACAAATGTCCGTCTAGTCACAGGTAATGGTTTTTCCAGTGGTCATGTATGGTTGTGAGAGTTGGACGGTGAAGAAAGCTGATCACCGAAGAATTGATGCTTTTGAACTGTGGTGTTGGAGAAGACTTTTGAGAGTCCCTTGGACTGCAAGGAGATCCAACCAGTCCATTCTAAAGGAGATCAATCCTGGGTGTTCATTGGAAGGACTGATGCTAAAGCTGAAACTGCAATACTTTGGCCACCTCATGCGACGAGTTGACTCACCGGAAAAGACGCTGATACTGGGAGGGATTGGGGGCGGGAGGAGAAAGGGATGACAGAGAATGAGATGGCTGGATAGCATCACCGACTCTGTGGACATGAGTTTGAATGAACTCTGGGAGTTGTGATGGACAGGGAGGCCTGCCGTGCTGTGATTCATGGGGCTGCAAAGAGTCGGACACGACTGAGCTGAACTGAACTGAACTGAACTGAATATATATAACACTTTCTTTATCCATTCATCTATCAATAGACGCTTGGGTTTTTCCATGTCTTGACTATTTTAAATAATGCTGCAGTGAATATGGGCTGCAGCTGTCTCTTAGAGATAGTGATTTCATTTCTTTTGGATATATCACCAGAAACAGGACTGTTGGATCATATGGCAGAACTTCTTAAAAGATTTTTAATGAGCCTCTATACTGTTTCCATAGTGACGATACAAATTTACATTCCTACCAAAGTGTAAAAGAGTGCCCTTTTCCCCACATCCTCGCCAACACTTGTTATTTCCTGTTTTTTTTATTTAGCCATCCTGCCAAGTCTGTGGTGATAGCTCTTCATGATTTTGATTTGCATTTCCCTGATGATTAGTGATGTTAAGCACTTTTTCATATAGTTACTGCCCATTTTTATATCTTCTGTTAAAGCGTGTCTTTTCAGGCCCCTTGCCTATTTTAAAATCAGATTATTTATACTTTTCCTATCGAGTTGTAGCAGTTCCTTCCACTCCTTTTGGATATTAACTTCATTAGATATATGGTTCTCAAATACTTTATCCCATTCCATAGGTTGCCTTTCATTTTATTACTTCTTTGGGTATGCAGAATTTTTTTAGTTTGATGTAGTCCTATTTACTTACTTTTGCTTTTGTTGCCTCTGCCTTTGATGTCATATCCAAAAAAATCACTGCCAGAATCAGTATCAAGAAATTTTGTCCCTATTTATTCTCGAAGTTGTAAAGTTTTAGGTCTTACATTTAAGTATTTAATGCATTTGGAGTTAATCTTTATGAATGGTATAAGGTTTGTTATTGTTATTTAGTCACCCAGTCAAGTCTGACTCTTTGTGATCCCATGGTCTGCAGCATGCCAGCCTTCCCTGTCCTTCACTATTTCAAGGAGCTTGCTCAAACTCCTGTGCATTGAATCAGTGATGTCATCCAACCATCTCATCCTCTGTTGTTCCCTTCTCCTCCTGCCTTCAATTTTTCCCAGAATCAGGGTCTCTTCCAGTGAGTCAGCTCTTTGCATCAGGTTGCCAAAATATTGGAGTTTCACCTTCAGCATCAGTCTGTCCAATGAATATTCAAGGTTGACTTCCTTTAGGTTTGACTGGTTTGGTCTCCTTGCAGTCCAAAGGACTCTCAAGAATCTTCTACAGCACCACAGTTTGAAGGCATTAATTCTTCAGCTATCAGCCTTCTTAATTGTCCAGCTCTCACATCCATACATGACTACTGGAAAAACCATAGCTTTGACTATACAGACATTTGTTGGTAAGGTAATCTCTCTGCTTTTTAACATGCTTAGCTTTTCTTCCAAGGAGCAAGAGTCTTTTAATTTCATGGGTGCAGTCACCATCCACAGTGATTCTGGAGCCCAAGAAAATAAATCTGGTATTAGCTCTTTAAGAATTTTTCCATAGTTTATTGTGATCCACACAAACACTTCAGTGTAGTCAATGAAGCAGATGTTTTTTCTGCTTTTTCTATAATCCAATGGATGTTTGCAATTTGATCTCTCATTCCTCTGCCTTTCCTAAATCCAGCTTATACATTGAGAATTTCTCGGTTCACACACTGCTGAAGCCTAGCTTGTAGGATTTGGGGCATTACCTTGGTAGCATGTGAAATGTGTGCAATTGTGCAGTAGTTTGAACATTCTTTGGCGTTGCCCTTCTTTGGGATTAGAATGAAAACTTACATTTAATTTTATTCCTCTATATGTGAATATCCAGTTTTTCCAACACCATTTATTGAAAAGACTAACTTTTCCCCTTTCAACATTCTTGACTCCCTTGTCAAATATTCATTGACATATCATGTAGGTTTATATTTTGGCTCTCAACTATGCTCCGTTGATCTGTGTATCTGCTTTTATGCCAATACCATACTGTTTCACTTCTATAGCTTAGTAGTATAATATAAAGTATTAAATGTGATGTCTCCAGCTTTATTCTTTTTGTAAACATTGCCTGAGCTATTCAGAGCCTTTTGTAGTTTCATATGAATTTTTTATTGCTTTTTCTATATCTGTTAAAAAATACTGTTGAAATTGTGATAGGAACTACATTGACTGTAGGGATGGCTTTAGACAGTACAGACATTTTAATAATATTAAATATTCCAAATTAAAAACACAGGATCTTTCACCTTACTGATTAAATTACTCCTAAGTGTTTTTGATGCTATTCTAAATGGAATTACTTATTTTGTAGAATTGTCCTTGTTACTATATAGAAACAGAACCAACTTTACATGTTGATTTTTCATCCTGCAACTTTACTGAAATCACTAACAGTTTTTGGTGGGATCTTTAGGGTTTTCTTTTTTTTAATATAAATTTATTTATGTTAATTGGAGACTAATTACTTTACAATATTGTATTGGTTTTGCCATACAATGACATGAATCCGCCACAGGTGTACATGTGTTCCCTATTCTGAACCCCCTCCACCTCCCTCCCCATCCCATCCCTCTGGGTCATCCCAGTGCACCAGCCTCAAGCATCCTGTATCATGCATCGAACCTAGACTGGTGATTTGTTTCACATATGATAATATACATGTTTCAATGCCATTTTCCCAAATCATCCCACCTTCACCCTCTCCCACAGAGTCCAAAAGACTGTTCTATACATCTGTGTCTCTTTTGCTGTCTCGTATACAGGGTTAGGGTTACCCTCTTTCTAAATTCCATATATATGCGTTAGTATACTGTATTGGTGTTTTACTTTCTGGCTTACTTCATCTGTATAATAGGCTCCAGTTTCATCCACCTCATTAGAACTGATTCAAATGCATTCTTTTTAATGACTGAGTAATACTCTATTGTGTATATGTACCAAAGCTTTCTTATCCATTCGTCTGCTGATGGAAATCTAGGTTGCTTCCGTGTCCTCACTATTATAAACAGTGCTGTGATGAACACTGGGGTACAAATGTCTCTTTCAATTCTGGTTTCCTCGGTGTGTTTGCCCAGCAGTGGGATTGCTGGGTCGTATGGTAGTTCTATTTCCAGTTTTATAAGGAATCTCCACACTGTTCTCCTTAGTAATTGTACTAGTTTACATTCCCACCAACAGTGTAAGAGAATTCCCTTTCCTCCACACCTTCTCCAGCATTTATTGCATGTAGACTTTTGGATAGCAGCCATTCTGACTGGCATGAAATGGTACCTCATTGTGGTTTTGATTTGCATTTCTCTGATTATGAGGGATGTTGAGCATCTTTTCATGTGTTTGTTAGCCATCTGTATGTTTTCTTGGAGAAATGTCTGTTTAGTTCTTTGGCCCATTTTTTGATTGGGTCATTTATTTTTCTGGAATTGAACTGCAGGAGTTGCTTGTATATTTTTGAGATGAATTCTTTGTCAGTTGCTTCATTTGCTATTATTTTCTCCCATTCTGAAGACTGTCTTTTCACCTTGTTTATAGTTTCCTTTGTTGTGCAGAAGCTTTTAATTTTAATTAAGTCCCATTTGTTTACTTTTGCTTTTATTTCCAATATTCTTGGAGGTGGGTCATGGAGGATCCTGCTGTGATTTATGTCAGAGAGTGTTTTGCCTATGTTCTCCTCTAGGAGTTTTATAGTTTCTGGTCTTATGTTTAGATCTTTAATCCATTTTAAGTTTATTTTTGTGTATGGTGTCAGAAAGTGTTCTAGTTTCATTCTTTTACAAGTGGTTAACCAGTTTTCCCAGCACCACTTGTTAAAGAGATTATCTTTTCTCCATTGTATATTCTTGCCTCCTTTGTCAAAGATAAGGTGTCCATAGGTGTGTGGATTTATCTCTGGGCTTTCTGATTTGTTCCATTGATCTATATTTCTGTCGTTGTGCCACTACCATACTGTCTTGATGACTGTGGCTTTGTAGTAGAGCCTGAAGTCCGGCAGGTTTATTCCTCCAGTTCCATTCTTCTTTCTCAAGATTGCTTTGGTTATTTGAGGTTTTTTGTATTTCCATACAAATTGTGAGATTATTTGTTCTAGCTCTGTGAAAAATACCATTGGTAGCTTGATAGGGATTGCATTGAATCTATAGACTGCATTGGGTAGTATACTCATTTTCACTATATTGATTTTTCTGATCCATGAACACGGTATATTTCTCCATCTATTAGTGTCCTCTTTGATTTCTTTCACCAGTGTTTTATAGTTTTCTATATATAGGTTTTTTGTTTCTTTAGGTAGATATATTCCTAAGTATTTTATTCTTTTTGTTGCAATGGTGAATGGAATTGTTTCCTTAATTTCTCTTTATATTTTCTCACTATTAGTGTATAGGAATGCAAGGGATTTCTGTGTATTGATTTTATATCCTACAACTTTACTATCTTCATTGATTAGCTCTAGTAATTTTCTGGTGGAGTCTTTAGGGTTTTCTATGTAGAGGATCATGTCATCTGCAAATAGTGAGAGTTTTACTTCTTTCCAATCTGGATTCCTTTTATGTCTTTTTCTGCTCTGATTGCTGTGGCCAAAACTTCCAAAACTATGTTGAATAGTAGTGGTAAGAGTGGGCACCCTTGTCTTGTTCCTGACTTTAGGGGAAATGCTTTCAATTTTTCAGCATTGAGAATAATGTTTGCTGTGGGTTTGTCATATATAGCTTTTATTATGTTGAAGTATGTGCCTTCTATTCTTGCTTTCTGGAGGGTTTTTTTTTTATCATAAATGGATTTTGAATTTTGTCGAAGGCTTTCTCTGCATCTGTTGAGATAATCATATGGCTTCTATTTTTCAATTTGTTAATGTGGTGTATTACATTGATTCAGTTCAGTTCAGTTCAGTCGCTCAGTCGTGTCTGACTCTTTCTGACCCCATGAATCACAGCACGCCAGGCCTCCCTGTCCATCACCAACTCCCAAAGTTCACTCAAACTCATGTCGATTGAGTCGGTGATGCCATCCACCATCTCATTCTCTGTCGTCCCCGTCTCCTCCCACCCCCAATCCCTCCCAGCATCAGACTCTTTTCCAGTGAGTCAACTCGTCACATGAGGTAGCCAAAGTATTGGAGTTTCAGCTTTAGCATCAGTCCTTCCAATGAACACCCAGGAATGATCTCCTTTAGAATGGACGGGTTGGATCTCCTTGCAGTCCAAGGGACTCTCAAGAGTCTTCTCCAGCACCACAGTTCAAAAGCATCAATTCTTCAGCGATCAGCTTTCTTGATTTGTGGATATTGAAGAATCCTTGCATCCCTGGGATAAAGCCTACTTGGTCATGATATATGATCTTTTTATGTGTTGTTTGATTCTGATTGCTAGAATTTTGTTAAGGATTTTTGCATCTTTGTTCATCAGTGATATTGGCCTGTAGTTTTCTCCTTTTGAGGCATCTTTGTCAGGTTTTGGTATTAACCTGATGGTGGCCTCATACAATGAGCTTGGAAGTTTACTTTCCTCTGAAATTTTCTGGAAGATTTTGAGTAGGATAGGTGTTAGCTCTTCTCTAAATTTTTGGTAGAATTCAGTTGCGAAGCTGTCTTGACCTGGGCTTTTGATTGCTGGAAGATTTCTGATTACAGTTTCAATTTCTGTGCTTGTATGGGTTCTGTTAAGATTTTCTATTTCTTCCTGGTTCAGTTTTGGAAAGTTGTACTTTTCTAAGAACTTGCCCATTTCTTCCAAGTTGTCCATTTTATTGGCATATATTTGCTGATAGTAGTCTCTTATGATCCTTTGTATTTCTGTGTTGTCTGTTGTTATCTCTCCATTTTCATTTCTAATTTTATTGATTTGATTTTTCTCCCTTTGTTTCTTGATGAGTCTGGCTAGTGGTTTGTCAATTTTATTCACCCTCTCAAAGAACCATCTTTTTGCTTTGTTGACTTTTGCTATGGTCTCTTTTGTTTCTTTTGCATGTATTTCTGCCCTAATTTTAAAGATTTCTTTCCTTCTACTAACCCTGGGGTTCTTCATTTTTTCCTTTACTAGTTGCTTTAGATGTTCAGTTCAGTTCAGTTCAGTCGCTCAGTCGTGTCCGACTCGCCACGACCCCATGAATCACAGCACGCCAGGCCTCCCTGTCCACCACCAACTCCAGGATTTCACTCAGACTCATGTCCATAGAGTCGGTGATGCCATCCAGCCATCTCATTCTCTGTCGTCCCCGTCTCCTCCCACCCCCAATTCTTCCTAGCATCAGACTCTTTTCCAGTGAGTCAACTCGACACATGAGGTGGCCAAAGTATTGGAGTTTCAGCTTTAGCATCAGTCCTTCCAATGAACACCCAGGATTGATCTCCTTTAGAATGGACTGGTTGGATCTCCCTGCAGTCCAAGGGACTCTCAAGAGTCTTCTCCAGCACCACAGTTCAAAAGCATCAATTCTTTGGCGATCAGCCTTCTTCACAGTCCAACTCTCACATCCATACATGACCACTGGAAAAACCATAGCCTTGACTAGATGGACCTTTGTTGGCAAAGTAATGTCTCTGCTTTTTATTATGCTATCTAGGTTGGTCATAACTTTTCTTCCAAGGAGTAAGCGTCAGAGTTAGGTTATTTAGTTGATTTTTTTCTTGTTTCTTGAGGTATGCCTTTATTGCTGTGAACCTTCCCCTTAGCACTGCTTTTACAGTGTCCCAGAGGTTTTGGGTTGTTGTGTTTTCATTTTTATTCGTTTCTATGCATTTTTTTTATTTCTTCTATGATTTGTTGGTTATTCAGCAGCATGTTGTTCAGCCTCCATTTGTTGGAATTTTTAATAATTTTTCTCCTGTAATTGAGATCTAGTCTTACTGCATTGTGGTCAGAAAAGATGCTTGGAATTATTTCAATTTTTTTTAATTCCTCAAGGCTAGATTTATGGCTCAGGATGTGATCTATCCTGGAGAAGGCTCCGTGTGCACTTGAGAAAAAGGTGAAATTCATTGTTTTGGGGTGAAATGTCCTATAGATATCTATTAGGTCTAACTGGTCTATTGCATCATTTAAAGTTTGTGTTTTCTTTTTAATTTTCTGCTTAGTTGATCTATCCATAGGTGTGAGTTGGGTATTAAAGTCTCCCACTATTATTGTGTTATTATTAATTTCCCCTTTCATACTTGTTAGCATTTGTCTTACATATTGCAGTGCTCCTATGTTGGGTGCATATATATTTATAATTGTTATATCTTCTTCTTGGATTGATCCTTTGATCATTATGTAGTGTCCTTCTTTGTCTCTTTTCACAGCCTTTGTTTTAAAGTCTATTTTATCTGATGTGAGTATTGCTACTCCTGCTTTTTGGTCTCTATTTGCGTGGAATATCTTTTTCCAGCCCTACTTTCACTCTGTGTGTGTCTCATGTTTCAAGGTGGGTCTCTTGAAGACAACATATATGGGGATCTTGTTTGTGTATCCATTCAGCCAGCCTTTGTCTTTTGGTTGGGGCATTCAACCCATTTACTTTTAAAGTAATTATTGATAAGCATGATCCCATTGCCATTTGCTTTATTGTTTTGGGTTTGAGTTTATACACCCTTTCTCTGTTTCCTGTCTAGAGAAGGTCCTTTAGCATTTGTTGGAGAGCTGGTTTGGTGGTGCTGAATTGGCTCAGCCTTTGCTTGTCTGTAAAGCTTTTGATTTCTCCTTCATATTTGAATGAGATCCTTGCTGGGTACAGTAATCTGGGCTGTAGGTTGTTTTCTTTAATCACTTTAAGTATGTCCTGCCACTCCCTCCTGGCCTGAAGAGTTTCTATTGAAAAATGAGCTGTTATCCTTATAGGAATACCCTTGTGTGTTATTTGTTGTTTTTCCCTTGCTGCTTTCAATATTTGTTCTTTGTGTTTGATCTTTGTTAATTTGATTAATATGTATCTTGGGAGTTTCACCTTGGGTTTATCCTGTTTGGGACTCTCTGGGTTTCTTGGACTTGGGTGATTATTTCTTTCCCCATTTTAGGGAAGTTTTCAACTATTATCACCTGAAGTATTTTCTCATGGTCTTTCTTTTTGTCTTTTTCTAGGGCTCCTATGATTCGAATGTTGGAGCATTTAACATTATCCCAGAGGTCTCTGAGATTGTCCTCATTTCTTTTGTTTTTCTTTTTTCCTCTATGTTTCATTTATTTCTATCATTCTATCTTCTAACTCACTTATCCTATCTTCTGCCTCTGTTATTCTACTTTTGGTTCCCCCCAGAGTATTTTTGATCTCATTTATTGCATTATTCATTATATATTGACTCTTTTTTATATCTTCTAGGTCCTTGTTAAACCTTTCTTGCACCTTCTCAATCCTTGTCTCCAGGCTATTCATCTGTAACTCCATTTTGTTTTCAAGATTTTGGATCACTTTCACTATCATTATTCGGAATTCTTTATCAGGTAGATTCCCTTTTATTTGGTTTAGTGGGCATTTATCCTGTTCCTTTACTTGCTGGGTATTTCTCCGCCTTTTCATCTTGTTTATATTGCTGTGTTTGGGTTGCCTTTCTGTATTCTGGCAGTTTGTGGAGTTCTCTATATTGTGGAGTTTTCTCGTTGTGGGTGGGGTTGGACAGGTGGCTTGTCAAGGTTTCCTGGTTAGGGAAGCTTATGTCGGTGTTCTGGTGGGTGGAGCTGTATTTCTTCTCTCTGGAGTGCAATGAAGTGTCCAATAATGAGTTATGAGATGTCAGTGGGTTTGGTGTGACTTTGAGCAGCCTGTATATTGAGGCTCAGGGCTATGTTCCTGTGTTGCTGGAGAATTTGCTTGGTATGTCTTGCTCTGGAACTTGTTGACCCTTGGGTGGTGCTTGGTTTCGGTATTGGTATGGAGGCATTTGATGAGCTCCTATCGATTATTGTTCCCATGCAGTCAGGAGTTTTCTGGTGCTCTCAGGTTTTGGATTGAAGCCTCCTGCCTCTGGTTTTCAGTATTACTCTTACATAGCCTCAAGACTTCTCTATCCATACAGCACCAATGATAAAACGTCTAGGTTAATACTTTGGCCACCTCATGCGACGAGTTGACTCACTGGAAAAGACTCTGATGCTGGGAAAGGTTGGGGGCGGGAGGAGAAGGGGACGACCGAGAATGAGATGGCTGGATGGCATCACCGACTCTGTGGACATGAGTTTGAGTGAACTCCGGAAGTTGGTGATGGACAGGGAGGCCTGGCATGCTGTGATTCATGGGGTCATGGAGAGTCGGACACGACTGAGCAACTGAACTGAACTGAACTGAACTGAATGGAGAAAAGATTCTCACAGTGAGGGACACTCAGAGAGGTTTGCAGAGTTACATGGAGAAGAGAAGAGGGAGGAGGGAGACAGAGGTGACCAGGAGGAGAAGAGGGGGAATCAAAAGGGGCGAGAGCAAGCTAGCCAGTAATCACTTCCCTATGTGCTCCCCACAGTCTGGACCGCTCAGAGATGTTCACAGAGTTACATAGAGAAGAAAAGAGGGGGGAAGGAGACAGAGGTGGCCAGGAAGATTAAAAGGGGGAATCAAAAGGAGAGAGACAGATCCAGCCAGTAATCAGTTCCCTGAGTGGTCTCCACATCCTGGAACACACAAAGAGATTCACAGAGTTGGGTAGAGAAGAGAAGGGGGAGGGAGGAGATAGAGGCGACCTGGTGGAGAAAAAGGAGAGTCAAAAGTGGGAGAGAGCAATCAAGCCAGTAATCTCGCTCCCAAGTAAAAATGGGTACTGAAGATTGGGTTCTTAAAGGTACAAAATTGATAACAAATACCAAAAAGCAAAGGTTAAAAATCTAGAGTAGAGGGTGGATTCTCAAAAATACAATATTAAAGAAAAAATCAAAGTCACAAAAATTATAAAACATATATATATATATGAAGTTTGCTTTTAAAAAATAGGGTCTTTTTTGCAAAGTAATAAAATGAAAATTAAAGGAGTAATAGAGGACTTAAAAATGAAATTTTTTAATTTAAAAATTATAATAGTAAAAATATATCTAGGACTTTCTCTGGTGCTGTTGTGGACAGTGTGGGGTCAGTTCATTTTCAGATAGTTCCTTGATTTGGCTTATACTTCTCAAGATATATAAGCCCTTTCCTATGTAGTCAGTGCTAACTACAGGATTTTAATCTATTGCACCTGTCACTTCCAAGGTGGTTCCCTCTCTTTGTTTTAGCTTCTTCTGTTTGTTGGTCTCTTCAGGGTCTAATTTTCGCTCTGACACAAGGAGGCAGCGGTGGACACTCTTTTAGGCTCACTTGTTTAGTCATACTGTAGGGAGGGAGAATCACTGCAAACAAATAACACTGGCATGTGCTCGCAGTGTCTTGGCCACACTAGGTTTGCCCCCGTTCACAGTGTGTGCTTTCCCAGTCTACACTGCTTAGGCTCTAGGTTGCTCTGCCAGGAACTGTCTGAGCCTAGCCCTGGGTTGTATGCACTTCCCAAGTCTAAGCTGCTCAGGTTCAGGTACTCAGGTACTCCACAAAGGCACAGACTCTGTTGGGCCTATGTTTTGTGCCCTTCCCAGGTCTGAGCAGCTCAAGTGACCAGGTGCTTGGCGAGTGTGGTCACTGCAACTTATCGCCTCCCCTGTCCCTGCCACTCGGTTTTCTGGGTGTACAACCGGCGCACCTTCTCAGGTGTGCCCTGTGTCTCTTCTGGAGAGCTGATCTCTGGCTGTGACCCTCATGGCAAAAGTCAACCATCCAGAATCCCAAGAAGTCTTGGTTAGCAATGAAGCCTGCTTGCAGTTTGGTAGATGATGCCTCTCTGGGGCCGCAATTGCCCCCTTCTAGCTCTGGCTGCCCTCGCCTGCCTGTCTCCAGCAGGGGATGGGCTGGTCCGCAGCCAGCTAGCTCTGCTCAGTCCTTTGTTCTGTGAGCGGGCCTGGCGGTGTCTTAGGTTAGGGCTTTTCGCAAGGTGGCTATCCCACAGTCTTGTTTTCTATCTCAAGTTAGCTCCCTCAGATTGCCCTCGGGACATTCATGCCCTGTCCTTACTCTGAGCAATGCAGCCCACGCCTCCCTGCCCAGACCCTGCTTGCTAGTGGTGGACGCGGGCATCTGCACTGCTTCTCCACTGGAAGTTACCGTAGGGGAGGTAATCTGTGGGTTTTAATTATTTATTTATTTTTCCTCCCAGTTATGTTGCCCTCTGAGGTTTAAGGCTCGCCACAGACTTGCCACTGAGAGTGTTTCCTGGTGTTTGGAAACTTCTTTTTTTTTTAAGACTCCCTTCCTGGGATGGATCTCCGTTCCTACCTCTTTTGTCTCTGTTTTTATCTTTTATAATTTTTATGCTTTTCTGGGTGCCTGATGTCCTCTGCCAGCATTCACGAAGTTGTTTTGTGGAATTTACTCAGCGTTCAAATGTTCTTTTGATGAATTTGTGGGGGAGTAAGTGATCTCCCCATCCTATTCCTCTGTCATCTTAGGACTGCCCCCTACCTTTAGGGTTTTCTATATATAAGATTATGTTATTTGCAAACAACTGTATTCCTTTTATCAATTTTTCCTGCCTGATTGCTCTTGTTAGTACTTCTTGTGCTAGACTGGGTAAAAAAGGTGAGTATGTGTATACTTGTATTGTTATTAACCTCAGAGGCATAGATTTCAACCCTTCACTAATGAGTACTATAATATTTCAACTGTGAGTTTGTCATGTGTGTCCTTTTTTAATGTTGAGGTACTTCTATACTCAAGTTTTAAGAATTTTTATCATGAAATAATGTTGAATTTTGTCAAATGATTTTTCTGTGTGTATAGAGGTGACCATATAGTTTTAATCACTCATTCTATTAATATGGTATATTTCACATGCTGATCTGCATATATTGAATCATCCTTATGTCCCAGAAATAAATCCCATTTGATTATGGTGTATGATCCGTTCAATGTGCTATTGAATTTGATTTGCTAACATTTTGTTGAGGACTTTGTAACATCTATATTCATCACAAGTATTAGCCTATTGTTTTCTTTCCTTTAATGGTCTTATGTGATTTTAAGTCACATGAAAAAAATTTTTTATTTTGTGGTGCATATCAAAGATATGTTTACACTATTGTAGCTTTTTTTCCTCACTGTTTTCAAAATTCTTTCTTGTCTTGGACTTTTGACATTTTGACTACAATGTGTCCAGGTGTGCACTTCTTTTGGCTTTTCATTTGGGCATCTCTGGTGGGCTCCCTCAATCAGGATGTCCATTTACTTTCCCAGATTTGGGAAGTTTTCAGACATTAATTTTGTTGAATAAGCTTTTTGCCTCTTTCTTTTTCTGCTGGGATTTCTACAGTACATATATTAATCTGCTTCATGATATACCAAAGTCCCTTAAGTTTACTTCAAATATTTTCATTCTTATGTTTCTTCTCTGACTAGATAATTTTCAATCACCTGTCTTTAATTCTGCAGATCTTTTATTCTGCTATTCTAAAGGGATTCTGAATTTCTCTAGTGAAGTTTTCGGTTCTATTATTTTTTTCCTTTACTTCATGATATCTATCTGGTCATTTTTTAAAATTTTTTATTTCTTTGTTGAAATTCTCCCTTTATCCATGCACTGTTCTGCTGACACTGTTGACTATCTTTATTAAAGTTATTCTGATTCTGTCAGGTAAATCATATACAGGGTTTCCCCTACTATTCAAAAACAGGACATTTCTATCATAAATCTTTCATAAACCAAAATTATATAAAACAAAGAATCAAACACTTTACTACAAATGTTGCTAAAGAATGCACAAAATATATCAAAATAAAGCATAGATGCTCACAGATAAAGTTCAAAGCTGTGGTAGCATGAGGAGATGCTGGCTGTAGTTCCCAGGAAAGGAGCTTGGAGGAACTTGGGGAGTGCGCTATCTCTTTAACACTTTACAGAAAAACACATGCTGAAAGCTGTTTTCACTTTTGCCTTTTTTGCAAAAATCCTCTTCAGATTTCTTTCAGTTAGTTAAAACAGGTACTACTATAGGTCTTTCATAAAAGCAAAGTGGCATAAAGAGAACTGTTGAAAGCATGGGATATCTGTATTTTCATTTCATTGGGGTTGGTTTCTAGACATTTGTCTTACACTTTCTTTAGGAACATATTTCACTGTTTCTTCATTTTTCTTAATTTTTTGTGTTGATATCTCAGCATTAAACAAACAGCCACCTCTTCCAGCCTTCTTGGATTGGCCTGGTACTGATGAAACTCCTTATTGATCATCATGGCCAGAGATTCCGGGGGCCTCTTAAATTTTTATGCTAGTCAAACCTACCAACTTTATTCTTAGTGACCCCCAGCTGTCTAGGATATGATGGATCATGATGGGCAAGGCAGAAGCCAGTCCCTTGGATAGCATCTAGAAAAACTGGAACATTTAATTTTTTCCCTCTATGGGGAGAAGTTGGGATCCGGTAGTTTTTGCCCTCTTACTCTGTGCTCTGCTCACTGGATGAGCTGTGATGAGTACTAGCATGCTAGGTTCAAATTTCCTTCTTTATTCTCAGTGATCCCACAGACATCTGGAGTTTTCTGGGCCCCATCAGTATTCCAAGACAGGGAAGACAAAAGCAAGTGCCTTGGGCAGTCCCCAAAAAAATTAGACCATTGGAAATATGATGCAGTTGTTTCCTTGTTCCCCAGTTAGAAGCTAGAATCTGAAAGTTTCCTCCCAATCACCTGGAACTGAGACATAATTCATAATATCTGAGGGTAAGAATTATGGGATGAATAGGTCCCAAACTTTCCTATTGGCTTCAAGGTAACTGGTTTTATGCTCACTCAGGATGCAGTAGACATTCAGTTTTCTGGGTTTCACACAAAGGCAGTTGGCCTGTGTGTTGCTGTTGAATTGGTTTATTCACGCAAGTAAGGAGAGTCTAGAAATTCCTATTCTGCCACCTTGCTTATTTCTAACCAGACAGACGATGACTGAAGTTGAGAGTTAAAGGGCCTATGCTTATTATTTTCTGTAAGCACTTTAGAACACTCAGAATCCACCCCATGTCATAATTCTTATGGTCATTATTAGTGCCATATTGATCAAGTGAACTAGCCACTTTAGTTCCCAAGGAATATGCGTCAACTGACACTGTAGTTTATACCTTAACTGTGATTGCTATTTATGTTGCCCTGAATTACTAGCTGGCAGGTCCCATTGTCAAGGATCTTAACACAATGATTAATCCAAGAATCAAACTTATTTCATAATTCCTTTTTTGTGGAATCTATCTCCTGAAACCACTCGTAGCACCAAACCTGGATCAGCAAGAGTCCAGTTAAGAGATAAAGGAGAAGTTGGGAACAGGAGTAGGTAACTAGAGAACTCAGAAAAATAGCCTATGGCTGAAGGAAAGTCCTAAAGTAAAGGTAAACTTGGAAGTAAATTTTTTTCCCAAGGCTGGGATCCAGACCTTGTTGTAGACTGGGACTTGCAGCCCAGTGGATGGGAGAGTAAATCTGCTAGATTTCTTTGGGCCAGAGTTTATCCAAAGCTAGCTGGCTAATGAAGTAAAGAAGAAAACAAATGGGCCTGGAGCATCAACCAGGAAGCCTACAACTGAGGTGACTCTAGCAATAAAATTTGCTGGTAAGTGAGTGCTGTGGGTATTGCTCATGAACTCAAAAATTCATTGCTTATGAATGCTCTTGGTATTTATGTTGCTGGATCAAGAGGAGAAGATACTAACTGGAATTAGATATTCTTCTTATAATATCCTTCTAGTTCCCTCTACTGACAAAACTTATCACTGCACCATCTGACAAAGAAGTGTCCATGAGGTTCAGTTCCAGCATCACAAATAGATTAATAAAATATTCCTATTTAGCAATAAAAATCAATGAGCTGCTGGTGCATACAACAATGTCAATGAATCTCAAATGTATTACAATGAATGTGCTGTGTGCTTAAGTCACTCACTCGTGTCTGACTCTTTGTAGCCATGGACTTGTAGCCCACCAGGCTACTCTGTCCTTGGGGATTCTCCAGGCGAGAATACTGGAGTGGGTTGTCATGCCCTCTGCATTACACTGAATAAATATATCTAGACACAAAATCCTACAAACTGTGTTTTCATTTTGGAAAAGACATTTTAGTGGAGGCAAAAGTGACAGGACACCAGGTAGAAGATGCCTAGGGCCAGGTTGGGGGAGGAGACTGACTGCAAAGAGATATTCAACCACTTTTTAAGGTGATGAAAATGTCCTGAAATTTGACTGAGGTAGTGGTACAACTCTATCCAGTTTCTTTAAGTGAATAGATTTCACTACATATAAATTATACCTCAAAAAGCTGTAAAATAATCTCCTGTGATTTTTGTTCTTCTCTCTGCTGCCTTATTTATATAAACTATCCAAACTTGGTAATTTCACTCTCAAAAATTAGTCATCAGATGTCAACAAGATAGCCTAATAAGATATCCCTAACTCATATTCCCTCTTCAACAACAATAATCTGGCATCCATCCATAGACAAGAGTAGCTTTGTGAGAGCTTTGAGATCTAGGTAGAAGATTGTGAAAACCCAGTGTAGTCCACAATCTAGGAGAGCTGTTTTGAAAAAGAAGACTTGTACTCAGGCAGCTGACTTAACTGACCATAGTCCCAGGTACAGACCTGGAAACAGCTCCATAACTCCTAAGAACTCAACTACAGCCCCTTTTAGCTTTGGTTCCATTACCAGTGCCATACACCAAGGATTCCAGGAAGAGTCATGCACACCTGTATGTAACACTTACGTGTCAGGCACACAAACCTCTGCCTGAGCTGTGTACCTGAAGTGGTCCATGAAATGCCTCCAGTCCCTCTCAGCTGTAGTCCAGGTGCCCCCTGGAGGGGCCTACCAAACTCAGTCTGATTGTAGACACAGAAAGAACCCTGTAACTGGAGGCCTTTCCAGTAGCAATCCATGAACATTCCTACTGGCTCAGGGACCCTAAGGACGTGCTTCTGTCTGCAGCCCTAGAGATTTTGAAAGGGCCCTAAATTCAGCTCCTGCTTACTCCCAGCCACTCAGAGATAGCACAAGAAAGGAAAGAGTAAATATTAGAGCATAAACAAATAAAAGATATTAGAAGGACAATAAAAAGATCAATAAAACTAAGAGTTGGTTTTTGAAAGATAAACAAAATAAAAAAAAACCTTCAGCTAGACTAACCAAGAAAAAGAGAGGCCTCAAATACAGTTATAAATAAGAAGAGACATTACAATCAATACCACAGAAATATAAGGGATGATAGAGGCTATTATGAAAAACTACAATCCAATAAATTGGATAATTTAGACCAGTGGTGGACTACAGTTCACGGGGTCGCAAAGAGTTGGACACGACTAAGTGACTTCACTTTCACTTTAGACCATTGGATAACTTTCTAGAAATATACAACCTACCAAGGCCGAATCATGAAGAAACAGAAAATCTGAATATATCAAGTAAAGAGATTTAATCAGTAATCAAATACCTACCAAGAAATAAAAGCCCAGGATCAGTTCATTTCACTGGTGAATTCTATCAGAACTTTAAGCAGAACTAGAGCTAATCCTCCCTAAATTATTCTTAAAAATATAAGAGGAGGGAACACTTTCAACCTCATGATACAAAAATTAAATAATAACACTACAAATACACTACGGGCCAATTTACCTGATGGACACAAATATGAAAACACTCAGCAAAATTCTAGAAGATCAAATTTCATAGCACATTAAAAGGATCATATACTATGAACAAGTGGGATTTATCCCTGCAATATGTAGTCAACATATACAAATCAACAAATGTAATAAGCCACACTGACAGAATGAAAGATGAAGTCATATGATCATTCAAAAGATGCAGAAAAATTACTTAATCAAAATTCAACTTCCTTTAATAATAATAGATTTCAACAAACCAAATATAGAATTAAAACACCTCAACATAATAAAGGCCATATATAACAGACTCACAGCTTAAATCACACTCAACAGTGAAGAGCTGAAATTTTTCCTTTAAAATCAGGAACATCACAAGGGTGCCTACTCTCACCATTCCCGCTTAACACAATGTTAACAATACTTCCCAGAGTAATTAGGCAAGAGAAAGAGACAAAGACATCCAAATAGGAAATAAGAAAAATCATCCTTGTTTTCGGATGACGTGCTCTTATATATAGACAAATCTAAAGACTCAACCAAAATACTATTAGAACTAATCAACAAGTTCAGTAAAATTGCAGGATACAAAATCAGCATACAACAATCAGCTACATTTCTATACACTAGCAACAAAATATATGAAAGAGAAACAAAGAGAATAATCCCACTCACAAAAGAATCAAAATCAACAATACACTAGAAAATACAATGGAGAAAATATAGTCTCTTCAATAAGTGGTGCTGGGAAAACTGAAAGGCTACATGTAAAAGAACAAAATTAGAACAATCCTTAATACCAACCATAAAGATAAACTCAAAATGGATTAAAGATCTGAATGTAAAGCTGGACACTATAAACTTCTTAGAAGAAAACGCCCAGAACACTTTGACATAAATCGCAGCAAGATCTTTGTTGACCTACCATCTAGGATCATGAACATAAAAATAGAAATTAAAAAATGGGATCTAATGAAGCTTTTGCATAGCAAAGGAAACTACAAACAAAAAGAAAAGGCAACCCTCAGAATGGGAGAAAATATTTGCAAATGAAGCAACTGACAAGGGGTTAATACTCAAAATATACAAACAGCTCATGCAGCTCTATATTAAACACAAACAAACAAATCACCCAATCAAAACATGAGCTGAAGAACTAAACAGAAATTTACCCAAAGAAGATATGCAGATGGCCAACAAACACATGAAAAAAATGCTCAATATCACTAATTAGAGACATGCAAATCAAAACTACAATGAGGAATAAACTCACACCCATCCAAAAGGCCATCACTGAAAAACCTTCAAATAAATGCTGGAGAAGGTGTAGAGAAAAAAGAACCCTCTTACCCTAATGGTGGGAATGTAAATTGATACAGCCACTATGGAGAACAGTATGAAGGTTTCCAAAAAACTCATTTCTGGGCATATACCCAGAGAAAACCATAATTTAAAAAGATACATGCACCCCAATGTTCACTGCAACACTATTTACAATAGCCAGGACTGAGAGCAACCTAAGTGTAATCAATAGAGGAATGAAAGATGAAGATGTGGTATACAAATTCAGTGGAATAATACTCAACCATAAAATAGAGCAAAACTGTACCATTTGCAGAGATGTGGATAGACCTAGAGACTGTCATACAAGGGTGAAGTCAGAAAGAAAAAAACAAATATTATATATTAACACGTATATTAACTTGTGGAATCTAGGAAAATGATATGTGTGTTAGTCTATCAGTCATGTCCAAGTCTTTGCAACCCCATGAACTGTAGCTGACCAGGCTCCTCTGTCCATGAGATTTTCTAGGCAAAAACACTGGAGTGGGTTGCCATATCCTTCCCCAGGGAGGAAAATGGTATAGAAGAACTTATTTGAAAAACAGGACTAGAGACACAAATACAGAGAACAAGAGTAGGGATACCAAGGTGGGAAGCGGGATCTGGGGTGGATTGGGAGATTGTTATATATACACTAATACCTATAAAATAGATAATTAATAAAAATCAACTGTATAGCACAGGGTACTCTACTCAATGCTCTGTGGTGGTCTAAATGGGAAGGAAATTCAAGGAAGAGAGGATATATGTGTACATGTGGCTGATTCACTCTGCTGTACATTATAAACTATCACAACATTGTCAAGTAACTATACTCCAATAAAAAATAAAGTAAAAAAAATTCATAATATTACTTTGCTAGCTATGGGAAAACCTAGATGAGATCACCTATTATGTTCTGCCTTTTTGCCAGCTACTATATATCAGTGATAATGATTGTCACCAACTTTTCATTAATTATTTAAGTTTGCAGAAATTGCCAGAAGCCTTCATGTTCCCAACTTTTGAGGCTTCATTACCTTACTGTGTATGCTGCTGCTACTGCTGCATCACTTCAGTCGTGTCCGACTCTGTTCGACCCCATAGACGGCAGCCCACCAGGCTCCCCTGTCCCTGGGATTCTCCAGGCAAGAACACTGGAGTGGGTTGCCATTTCCTTCTCCAATACATGAAAGTGAAAAGTGAAAGTGAAGTCGCTCAGTCATGTATAGAAGTCTTTATATTACTTTTCATTACTTTACTGTGTATAGAAGTATATATACTGTATATATATTTTAATGGTATTAAAATAAATTAATTTTTCCTATTTCAGTTATAACACAAATAAAACCATCCTTTATTTCAAAACACTCAGCCTTATAAGCATCCACAGTACGTAAATTTAGTTAAATGGTTCCATCTGGTGATATAAATCCTACAACAAATATACAAAGTCCGGAGCCAAGAATGACATACAACCCTTTTGGCACTCAACCAAAACTGACAAAATTAACTTCAGAAATACTTGCTCTTGCTTGACATGAAACACACAACTAATCACACTCAGTATATGGCAGTTTAACAAAGAGAATTATGAGGACTGACTGGACCAAATTTTATGCTTACCACTTCTGTTTCTCATGGGTACCCTCAAACTTCAACAAGTCTTCAGAAGAGTTAAGTCTAATACGATGCTTTAGTCAACTCCTAGAGAACACTTTTAAAGTATAAAATCAAGAATATCTTGAACCCCTGTTTAGGTCACATCTATTTCCTCACTCTCCTTCTGATCCCTGTGAATCTGTTTAATTGTCATCACCTCAAACGATACTTCCGTAAGAAAACCTTCTCCAATTCCACTGCTAAGGTTAAGCTTCTCACACATCTACTCTACTTCACTGTACTGTTTTCACAATTGTGAAGTGAAGTGGAAGTTGCTCAGTCATGTCTGACTCTTTGCGACCCCATGGACTATACAGTCCATGGAACTCTCCAGGCCATAATACTGGAGTGGTTAGCCTTTCCCTTCTCCAGGGGATCTTCCTGACTCAGGAATCAAACCAGGGTCTCCTGCATTGCACAACTGTAAATATAAACGATTCATACAATTTTGTTTAATGCTTGTCTCTCCAGTTTTATATCTGGCACATGCGTGCGTGCTTAGTCACTCAGTCGTGTCCAACTCTTTGTGACCCCATGGACCACAGCCCACCAGGCTTCTCTGTCCATGGAATTTTCCAGGCAAGAACAATGGAGTGGGTTGTATTTCCTACTCCAATATCTGGCACATCGTTTAATAAATAACTTTTGAATGAAGAACAACAAAAAACCCAGTGATATACTTAGGAGTAAGATGAACCAAATAGGTAAAAGATCTACACACTGAAAACAATAAGGCATTGATGAAAGAAATTAGAACAGATGCAAAAAAAAATGGAACAATATCCCATGTCCATGGTCTGGAAGAATTAATATTGTTAATATGTCCATACTATCCAAAGCCATCTATAAATTCAATGTAATCCCTATAAAAATCCCAATGGCAGTTTTCATCAAAATAGAAAAAAACAATCTTACAATTCACGTGGAATCACAAAAAGACCCCAAGAGCAAAAGTAATTTTGAGAAAGAAGGACATAAAAATATTCCAAAGAATTTCAATGAGGTATAGGTCCATTAGAAAAAAAAAAAAATATATATATATATATATATATTCAACACGATCTGGTTAGTTAACAAGAACAGCTGACTGACATCAAGGAATATGGTAATTTACAAGGTAAATATTAGAAACATCCTTTTTACAGGACTTTCCTGGCAGTCCAGGGGTTAAGACTTCACCTTCCAATGCAGGAGGTGTGGGTTCGATCCCTGGTGGAAGAGCTACAATTCTTGTGACCAAAAAAAAAAACAAAACAGAAAACAGAAACAGTATTGTAACAAATTCAATAAAGACTTTTAAAATGGTCTACATCAAAAAAATTTTTTTAAGAAAAGCCCTTTATAAATTAATAGTTTTTAAAACAAAGTGCCATGATTTTTTAAATGTACTCAAGGATGAGCTTTTTTAAATTAAACAAATATGTAGTTGTGAGGAAAAGAGGATCTAATACTCAGTTCAGTTCAGTTGCTCAGTCGTGTCTGACTCTTTGCGACCCCATGAACTGCAGCACGCCAGGCCTCCCTGTCCATCACCAACTCCCAAGGATCTAATATAACACTGAGAAAAAATCAGAGATGCTGGAATAAAAATTATTATCATAGAATCCTGAGGAGGCAATGAGTATCAG
This sequence comes from Moschus berezovskii, assembly GCF_049115385.1. Classification (NCBI taxonomy): domain Eukaryota; kingdom Metazoa; phylum Chordata; class Mammalia; order Artiodactyla; family Moschidae; genus Moschus; species Moschus berezovskii. The sequence continues at coordinate 63,080,212 of NC_142460.1, forward strand.
AGTGTGATCAACAGTGACTAATTATTGCTGCTGCCAAGTCACTTCAGTCGTGTTCGACTCTGTGTGACCCCATAGACGGAAGCCCACCAGGCTCCCCCGTCCCTGGGACTCTCCAGGCAAGAACACTGGAGTGGGTTGCCATTTCCTTCTCCAATGTGTGAAAGTGAAAAGTGAAGTCACTCAGTCGTGTCCGACCCCTAGCGACCCCACGGACTGCAGCCCACCAGGCTCCTCCATCCATGGGATTCTCTAGGCAAGAGCACTGGAGTGGCTTGCCATTGCCTTCTCCGGACTAATTATTAATGTATAGCTAATTAAGATAATAATTAAAAAATGCATTTCAATTTGGCAATTCGGAAAGGAGAAGTCATCTTGGTGAGAGAGCTTTGTCAGCAAAATGGAGGGTGTCAAAAACAGAACAAGTTACAACCAGAACCTCTCAGCCCTCCTATTCCTAGAATATACACAGACTCCAGCTACCCAGATTTACTCTCTATTCCTTAAATATGCTGTTTCTTCCTATTATACCTCACCACACATTTTCTGCTTAGTGAAATTTAGCTTTACCTTGAAGAATCATTGGACTTCTTCGTGATGCCTTCTCTTAGCTCTAAGTTATGCCCTTCTTTGTGTCCCCATATACCTAGATCACAGTTTTATTTTGATCAAATGTTTGAAAAATCAACATGATCCTTAAGCTAGCTTTAGAGATGGCCATTTGATTTAACCTCAGACTTTCAAAAGATATCCATCTTAAATTGATGTGCTTTGGTTTACCTTTGTTTTGGGAACTATGTCTCTCAGGTTAAGAGTTTCTGCAGAAACACTGATGCAGATGCCAAGGAAATCCCTTTAGAATCAATGGAAAAGTTTTACTTTGCTCTGAGGCTGACATAATTATTGTCCTGATATCTTGGTGGATGGAGTGTTCTAAATTTTCATAATTGATTCCCAAATGTTTTCAAGACCAAGGTTTTAATATTAATTTTACTAAAAACAAATAACATCAGGTGGCCAATTAGATACTATAAAATATCAGTGAACTCAAAATATGAGGACTAATTTCTAATTTATTTAAAATGTTAAAATGCAGAAACACCCATTTTCCTAAAATGTCAGCATTTCTAATTGGTTACTCATTTTATCTAATTAATAATTTTCTTGGTTTCTCTCTAAATTGAAGATACTATGAAAGGCCATAACAAGACACAGTACCCAGTCTGACTGTAAAAGTACCACTGTCTTATCAGTAGATATACAGGTAAGGCTATAAAGAATTCTGTAAAATAATTCTGGGAGATAAAGTAAACTGATTTCTAATTCAGTTTAATTTATATGATAATGTATGTTTCAAGTTGGGGAAGAAAAAATGAGTTTTCACTCAGGAGTACTCTGATCCAATATCTTCTCTATAAAATATGATTATTGAAAACTAATCCATAGTCCACATGACAAGTAACTTTAGTTGACTCACCATCAGGTATTGCTAAAATAATAATAAAACTCTGTCTTTGAATATTTTTACAAAGTTTTCAAAAAAAACTTTAATTCTGAAAGATTTTTCAAAAACTGTTATAGACCTACATTATAAAGGGCAAACATATTTTACTCATTTTACAGCCCTCTAGTGATGGAGAAGGAAATGGTAACCCACTCCAGTATTATTGCCTGGAGAATCCCATGGATGGAGAAGCTTGATAGGCTACAGTCCACAGGGTCGCAAAGAGTCGGACATGACTGAGTGACTGAACAGAACAGAACAGTGATAAAGCTCCAGAAAACCTCATGATTCTATGTGAACAAACAGAAAAACAGTGTATTAAGTTCAGAATAGACAAGGATAAGAAAGAGCAAAAGTTAAACAAAATGTGTTTTTAAAGTAATATACTTTGAATAACTTTCAGGTTCTTCTCCAACATTATTTTTTTGAAAAATTCAGAAATTAAAGATTTTATCAATTTATGGAAAAGAAGAAATATGATTTTACCATTCCTTAAAACGTATCTTTCTTGTAATATTAACTAAACATCAGTTCAGTTCAGTTCAGTTCAGTCGCTCAGTCGTGTCCGACTCTCCGCGACCCCATGAATCACAGCACGCCAGGCCGCCCTGTCCATCACCAACTCCCGGAGTACACTCAAACTTATGTCCACAGAGTCGGTGATGCCATCCAGCCATCTCATTCTCCGTCGTCCCCTTCTCCTCCCGCCCCCAACCTTTCCCAGCATCAGAGTCTTTTCCAGTGAGTCAACTCGTCTCATGAGGTGGCCAAAGTATTGGAGTTTCAGCTTTAGCATCAGTCCCTCCAATGAACATCCAGGATTGATCTCCTTTAGAATGGACTGGTTGGATCTCCTTGCAGTATAAGGGACTCTCAAGAGTCTTCTCCAACACCACAGTTCAAAAGCATCGATTCTTCGGCGATCAGCTTTCTTCACAGTCCAACTCTCACATCCATACATGACCACGGGAAAAACCATTGCCTTGACTAGACGGACCTTGGTCGGCAAAGTAATGTCTCTGCTTTTTAATATACTATCAAGGTTGGTCATAACTTTCCTTCCAAGGAGCAAGCGTCTTTTAATTTCATGGCTGCAATCAGCATCTGCAGTGATTTTGGAGCCCAAAAAAACAAAGTCTGACACTGTTTCCACTGTTTTTCCATCTATTTCCCATGAAGTGATGGGACCAGATGCCATGATCTTTGTTTTCTGAATGTTGAGCTTCAAGCCAACCTTTTCACTCTCCTCTTTCACTTTCATCAAGAGGCTTTTGAGTTCCTCTTCACTTTCTGCCATAAGGGTGGTGTCATCTGCATATCTGAGGTTATTGATATTTCTCCCGGCAATCTTGATTCCAGCTTGTGCTTCTTCCAGCCCAGCGTTCCTCATGATGTACTCTGCATATAAGTTAAATAAGCAAGGTGACAATATACAACCTTGACGCACTCCTTTTCCTATTTGGAACCAGTCTGTTGTTCCATGACCGGTTCTAACTGTTGCTTCCTGACCTGCATACAGGTTTCTCAAGAGGCAGGTCAGGTGGTCTGGGATTCCCATCTCTTTCAGAATGTTCCACAGTTTATTGTGATCCACACAGTCAAAGGCTTTGGCATAGTCAATGAAGCAGAAATAGATGTTTTTCTGAAACTCTCTTGCTTTCTCCATGATCCAGCGGATGTTGGCAATTTGATCTCTGGTGCCTCTGCCTTTTCTAAAACCTGCTTGAACATCTGGGAGTTCACGGTTTACATACTGCTGAAGCCTGGCTTGGAGAATTTTGAGCATGACTTTACTAGCGTGTGAGATGAGTGCAATTGTGCGGTAGTTTGAGCATTCTTTGGCATTGCCTTTCTTTGGGATTGGAATGAAGACTGACCTCTTCCAGTCCTGTGGCCACTGCTGAGTTTTCCAAATCTGCTGGCATATTGAGTGCAGCACTTTCACAGCATCATCTTTCAAGACTTGAAATAGCTCAACTGGAATTCCATCACCACCACTAGCTTTGTTCGTAGTGATGCTTTCTAAGGCCCACTTGACTTCACATTCCAAGATGTCTGGCTCTAGGTCAGTGATCACATTATCGTGACTATCTTGGTCGTGAAGATCTTTTTTGTACAGTTCTTCTGTGTATTCCTGCCACCTCTTCTTAATATCTTCTGCTTCTGTTAGGTCCATACCATTTCTGTCCTTTATCGAGCCCATCTTTGCATGAAAAGTTCCCTTGGAATCTCTAATTTTCTTGAAGAGGTCTCTTGTTTTTCCTATTCTGTTGTTTTCCTCTATTTCTTTGCATTGATCACTGAGGAAGGCTTTCTTATCTCTCCTTGCTATTCTTTGGAACTCTGCATTCAGATGCTTATATCTTTCCTTTTCTCCTTTGCTTTTCGCCTCTCTTCTTTTTACAGCTATTTGTAAGGCCTCCTCAGACAGCCATTTCGCTCTTTTGCATTTCTTTTCCATGGGGATGGTCTTGGTCCCTGTCTCCTGTACAATGTCACGAACCTCCGTCCAGAGTTCATCAGGCACTCTATCAATCAGATCTAGTCCCTTAAATCTATTTCTCACTTCCACTGCATAATCATAAGGGATTTGATTGAGGTCATATCTGAATGGTCTAGTGGTTTTCCCTACTTTCTTCAATTTAAGTCTGAACTTCGCAATAAGGAGTTCATGATCTGAGCCACAGTCAGCTCCTGGTCTTGTTTTCGCTAACTGTATACAGCTTCTCCAGCTACAGCAAATTTATAATAAATTTGGGTGATCAGTGAATTCCAATAAATATATAGTGCATTAGAAGGAAATGATGAGTTTGTAAACATAATCATATAATAAATGTAGAACCTCCATGGGATTCATCAAAATGACATTAGTTGCTTAGAAGAGGTATAACAGAGTGTGTGTGCTGTGCTCAGTCGCTTCAGTTGTGTCCTACTCTGCAACTCTACGGACTGTAGCCCGCCAGACTCCTCTATCCACGGGATTCTCCAGGCAGAAATGCTGGAGTGGGTTGCCGTGCACTCCTCCAGGGAACCTTCCAGATCCAGGGATCGAATCCCTGTCTCCTGCATTGCAGGTGAATTCTTTACCCATTGAGCCACCTGGGAAGCCCATAATAGAGTACATGATAGGTATTTATATAAACACTTTGAATGGAGACTTGGTAACCTCATAATCTCATAATGTTAAACATGTATTTAGGAGTTAAACTTAAAGAGGAAGTATTAGGATAAATGAATAATTAAGAATAATAACTTCTTGAGGGAGTATGCCATACCACCATAGTAGTAGGATCCAGAATGTGGTGAAATAAATATAAAAATGATAACAAAATTAACCTATTAATAAAACTTCTAAAATTTCTATATTCTTACTGTCTTAAAGGCTGAAAATGTCTTCCTTTAAATTATCCCTTGGTAAAGGGATACTAAGCAAGAGAAACAATTTTTAAAGCCAACTATGATTCTGGGCAGTTTTAAAGATTAGACATTTTAAATGTCTAAATTAATTTATTTTCAAATACCACATCAATCCCATAGGACTGTATTTAAAACTTTTGTTTTTCCTGGAGAAAAAATTCACCATAAAATTTTCTTATGTCTTCTAATTTTGGAAATGTCAAATTATATATATTAACCAGGAATTCGGAGAAGGAAATGGCACCCCACTCCAGTACTCTTGCCTGGAAAATCCCAGGGACGGAGGAGCCTGGTATGCTGCAGTCCATTGGGTCGCGAAGAGTTGGACACGACTGAGCGACTTAACTTTCACTTTTCACTTTCCTGCATTGGAGAAGGAAATGGCAACCCACTCCAGTGTTCTTGCCTGGAGAAACCCAGGGCTAGGGGAGCCTGGTGGGCTGCCGTTTATGGGGTCGCACAGAGTCGGACACAACTGAAGTGACTTAGCAGCAGCAGCAGCAGCAACCAGGAATTAGTACATTAGCATTAGATAATTCATGCATAAAAATGTTTTCTGCCCTGAGAATTTACACAGGATTTCTAGACTACCCCTCAGTACACAGCCTGTGATACTTTTATTCTCACAGACTTGATCTACTATGCATGTACTAGTATTCAGGACACAGCACAGGATGATTAAAGATGAGCTTCTTTCTTTTGTATGTGGGGAAATTAGAGGAAAAAACTAGATACATTCTAATTTAGACTCTCATTTCTCTGCCATTTCTGTCCCAGCTGAAAAGCCAGGAATGGCTAAGGAAAACCAATCATTGACAACTGAGTTCATTCTCAAAGGACTTACAGATCATCCAGTGCTGAAGACCCTTCTGTTTCTGGTGTTTCTTACCATCTATCTGATTACTATGGTGGGCAATCTTGGTCTGGTGGCATTGATTTTTATGGAATGTCATTTTCACACTTCAATGTACATCTTCCTGGGTAACCTTGCTTTGATGGATTTCTGTTGCTCCAGTGCCATAACCCCCAAGATGCTACAGAATTTATTTTCTAAAGACAGAATGATCTCCCTCTATGAATGCATGGTACAATTTTATTTTCTCTGCCTTGCTGAAACTGCAGATTGCTTTCTCCTGGCAGCAATGGCCTATGATCGCTATGTGGCCATCTGCAAACCACTGCAGTACCACTCTATGATGTCAAGGAAACTCTGCATTCAGATGACCACAGGGGCCTACATAGCTAGTAACCTGCATTCTATGATTCATGTAGGACTTCTATTGAGGTTAACTTTTTGTAGATCTAGTCAAATTGACCACTTTTTTTGTGACATTCTTCCACTATATAGACTTTCCTGTACTGACCCTTATATTAATGAACTAATGATATATATTTTTTCAATGCCAATTCAAATCATTACCATTGCCACTGTCTTGATTTCTTATGTTTACATTCTTTTCACTGTTTTCAAAATGAAATCCAGAGAAGGGAGAGGTAAAGCCTTATCTACTTGTGCATCCCACTTTCTATCTGTCTCAATATTCTACATTTGTCTTCTCATGTATATTCGACCATTTGAAGAAGGGGATAAAGATATACCAGTGGCAATTTTTTACACAATAGTAATTCCTTTATTAAACCCTTTTATTTATAGCCTGAGAAATAAGGAAGTGATAAATGTTCTGAAAAAAATTATGAGGACTTATAATATTCTTAAACAAACTTAATCTTCTATGGATAACTGATTTTATTAAAATGATTTATAGATTAAGGGACACAGAAAATGAAAAATATGTAAAGTATTAATCTATAAATCATTAGACTATGTTGATTTAAAGATATATGAATGAAATTCAAAATTGTCTGGCAGATCTTAATCCAAATTCCACAAATATCAGACTAAATCAGGAGGAAACTCAATAATAACTTTTATTACCAACTCAAATTATTCTTATAGAATTGTCTCAGATCAGTGTTTTCAACTTAATAACTCAACAAAGAATCAAAATTAAATGTTTAGAAGAATTTGCCTTGATTTACCTTGTTTAGCTAATGGAAAACATTATATCTGATTCTATATAGATTGTTTGAAGCACTTAAAATTTTCTGGCAGACTAAAATGATAATTTTTATTCAGAAAACTGACCTGGTAGACACAAGTAGATCAGTTTGAGGGAGACAGAGACTAGAAGCAAGCTAACTAATTGCATGTGTGAGCGTGTGCTCAGTTGCTCATGAAAGTTTATGGTGAACAGTACCACTGGAATCCTGGTCTCCAAATGAGATTTAACTCTGGGACCAAAGACAGTCTCAGTCACTCAGAGCTTTGTGTAGAATTTATTAAAGTAAAAGAGATAGAGAAAGCGTCCAGCAAGAGGCCCTGGAAGGGGGCGGGAGAGTACCCGCCTCACTAGTTCAAGTGGGGCTTTATATACTTCTCAATCAGCTGCTGTAAATAGATAAAAAAATATGTCAAGTCTATGAGAATTTTGCCCAAACCCTTTCCTGTAACGTACATCCTGGGATGACATCAGTACAAGATTAGCCAGAAAGAACAGGTTAACTCAGAGTTCAAGACTATGTAAGTTTTTACCCAGACCTTCTCCCATAACACATCTGAAGCTCAAAAAAAGGCATGTCCTTGAACAAGTGATACTGCTGCCTACGAGGCCTACTTGTTTCAGAGAAAAGAAAATGAAAGAGAAAGCATGTTTACCTCCTCCTTAAAGGGGCCTTAGGCTTGGACTCATCAACCTGCCTAAGTGAACTATTTCACTCAAGTTGTATCCAACTCTTTGCAACCCCTTGGACTGTAGACCGTCAGGATCCTCTGTCCATGGAATTTTCCAAGTGAGAATATTGGAATAGATTGCCATATCCTACTCCAGGGAATCTTCTTGATCCAAGGATCAAATCTGAGTCTCTTGCATCTCCTGCACTGGCAGGCAGATTCTTTACCACTGCACAACCTGAAAAGCCCCTAACTTTACAATAATCTATATTTAAAGTAATGAAGTTTGATCTAGATACAATTCCAAGAACGGGGAAAAAAGGAGTGAGAAGGAATAAACACACACACACACAGTCACAAATACATTTTGTAGAATAATTAACAACAAATTATAACAAGTTGGCTGCAGTAGATTCAGATCTACTTTAACCTGAAGTGTGATCAAGGTCCTTCACCTTTTTGAAGGCATCAATCATATTATATATTATGGAACACAGAATAGCAACTTACATAATATATACTCAATAAGCATTCTAAAAGATATTAATTGAGGCAGTTTTTTATTTTTTTAATTTTTCAGTAATGCTGAAATATATTAATATTTTATTTGTTTTCTGGTCATTTTTATTTCTATGAATTTTCTATTCACTTTCTCTTTTTCTCACTATTTTTTTCCTCATTTATTTGTACCAATGTTTATAGAGAAAAAAATATTAAAATGCTGTGACTATTAGTGGTAAATAATTTCTCTGTGTGCTGATATAATTTTCATACTTGTTTGTGTTATTTATAATTAATAAAATTATAAAATTGATATATCTATTAATTTTTTACATATAATCTCTTTCATGCACTTTTGTTTAGAATTTCTTTTCTTAATCCAAATTCTTCTATTAGCCAATATTTCTGTTTCTCCTTCTTTTCTATTTTTTTCTTCTCTTCATCCCCCTTGTTTTCCTCCTTTTTTGTGTGTGTGATAGTTTGTATTTGACCTTTGATTCTTCCTGAAAACTATTTAGTATATGGCATGAACTGAACATGTAACTTTACTTGGTTTTTTTATCCAAAAATAATCCACAACTTAATTCAACTCAAATATACATCAAAGGAGGACTTCTTTGGGAAAGTGGCAAAATTAATTCTAAAATTTTATAGAAAAATAATAATCAAGAAGCAAACAGACTTGATGTATTATATATTAAAATATATAATGAAGTACTGAAATAATTTGGTTACAAATTAAGAATTAGTATATAGATAAATGAAAATATGAGATTATCCAAAAGTAAATTCCCAAATAAAACAGGAAGAGCAAAACAAACCAATCAGGAAAGAAAGGATTATTTAATGAATGGGTGAGTGAAGTCACTCAGTCGTATCCAACTCTTTGTGACCCCATGGACTGTAGCCTTCAGGCTCCTCCGTCCATGGGATTCTCCAGGCAAGAGTACTGGAGTGCGTTGCCATTTCCTTCTCCATTATTGTTTAATGAATAGTCTTCCATCAACTGATTAACTGTTTCTTCCATTTGTGTTAAACTTTACAAATCTCCTCTCATTCAGAGATATCCTATAAATCTACTTCATATTTTTTCCACCTTAAGTTTTTATACATAGCACTTTTACTCAACTGGAATTCATTCTATAATGTTGTGAAGTAAAAATTGATTTTATGGATAAATGGCATTTATTAACTAACTCCTCTCTTACTAAATTTTTATGCCTCCTTTCTGTTTATATACTCACATACACATGCATACACAAAGAGGTCTATTTCTAGCTTACCTAGTCTGCACAACAAAAACAAGGCACTTACGGGGGATCAATGTGGCAAACTAGGAGGGTGTGGACCTCATCTCCCACCATGAACACATCAAAATATATATATATGGAGAGTAATTCTCACTGAAAACAAACTGGAGACTGACAGACTCTTGTATAACCAGGGCTGTAAGAGAGAACCCCATGGAATTAGATAGGAAGGTAAGAGAAGTGAACAGATCAGGACTTGCACCTCTTAGAGGGGACACAGAAGAAAAGAGGGATTACACAAGAGGCAATACTTCCTGGGAAGTGAGTGGTTTGAGCAACATATTAGGTACTCTAGTCCAGGATTGCAACACTGAGAAGTGGAGTCCCCTTACCTGGTTTGGAAAGCAGTAGAACTACCAGGAAGCCTGTAAGAAAGCTAGATTGCTTATGAAGAGCATGCATATGCTTGCTTGCTCCCAAAGCAAGATAGAGGAAGCAGATTTCCCATGACAGCCCTGAGTTGAGCACTTATTTCATCCCTGCTTATTCTACTGCATAGCTCTGTGCTAGAGCAAGGGCTGCTGTGGCTGACAGGAAAACTCAGCTGTGAGAGATGGAGTAGGCTTGGATCTTGAATACATCTGAAAGAGGTGAGTGAAGTGAAAGTTGCTCAGTCATGTCAGACTCTTTGTGAAACCATGGACTATACAGTCCATGGAATTCTCCAGGCCATAATACTGGAGTGGGTAGCCTATCCCTTATCCAGGGAATCTTCCCAACCCAGGAACAGAACCAGAGTCTCCTGCACTGGAGGTAAATTCTTTACCAACTGAGATAACAGGGAAGCTGAAAGAGGTGGGACAACAATTAATGGTGTTTAAGAAGGCAGGGCGGAGAAGGCAATGGCATCCCACTCCAGTACTCTTGCCTGGAAAATCCCATGGACGGAGGAGCCTGGTAAACTGCAGTACATGGGGTCACTAAGAGTCGGACACGACTGAGTGACTTCACTTTCACTTGTCACTTGCATACATTGGAGAAGGAAATGGCAACCCACTCCAGTGTTCTTGCCTGGAGAATCCCAGAGGCAGGGGAGCCTGGTGGGCTGCTGCCTATGGGGTCACACAGAGTCGGACACAACTAAAGCGACTTGCAGCAGCAGAAGGCAGGGCATCAGGAGCATTTTTCAACTCTGAATAAGCCCAGAACCACCATAACTCTTACCAGACCCATGCAGAGGATCCACTCCAGCTCCTCTAGCTCCAGCACTGCTTCCCTCTGGGATGAGGGCACTGGTGCTGGGAGGGGGAGAACCCACACTTAGAAGGAACAGAGATACCTCAGATTTGACACCTCTGGCTCCAACTTTCTCACCTCCAGCCCTGCTTGCTACCAAGGTGATAACTGTCAGGACATCCAGAAAAAATGCTAAGTCAGATGCAGATTTCCTACCAAAGCTACTAGGCATAGGCAGACTGTACAAGCATGCTCCCACAAAAGGACACCACTTTAAGACCAAAGTAAGTAAATGTTTCACCTAATTTCACAGAAAGAGAGAGAAAGTTAAGCAAAAATGAGGAGACAGGCAAATTTGTCCCAATAAAGGACAAAATCCATGAAATAATAACTAATGAAACAAATAAATGATTTACCAGATAAGGAGTTCAAAGCATTAGTAATAATAATGCTAACTGAACTAGGGAAAAGAATATATGAATACAGTGAGAATTTTAAGAAGGAATTCGAAAATATAAAAAAGAATCAGTCAGAATTGCTAAGAGTAGACTAAGTGCATTCATCATACACACAAATGATAACTATGTGAAGGGATGATATGTAAATTAGCTTGACTGGAGTAATAACTGTTCTATGTATATATTAAATCATGTTGTACATCTTAAACATATACATTTTTATTAAAAGTGTATAGAAATACTATAAAAGAGATAACACTACCTAATTTCAGAAATGAACTGGGTTCTTATTTACTTCAGGATTGACTGGTTTGATCTCCTTGCAGTCCAAGGGGCTCTCAAAAGTCTTCTCCAACACCACAGTTCAAAAGCATCAATTCTTCAGTGCTCAGCTTTCTTTCTGGTCTAATTCTCACATCCATACATGACTACTGGAAAAACCATAGCTTTGACTATACGGAATTTTGTCAGTAAAGTGATGTCTCTGCTTTTTAACTATGTTGTCTAGCTGTGTGATAGCTTTTCTTCCAAGGAACAAGCATTTTGAGTTTCATGGCTGCAGTCACCACCTGCAGTGATTTTGGAGCCCAAAATAATAAAATCTGTCACTGTTTCCATTGTTTTCCCATCTATTTGCCATGAAGAGATGATACCGGATGCCATGATCTTAGTTTTTTGAATGCTGAATTTTAAGCCAGCTTTTTCACTCTCCTCTTTCACTTTCATCAAGAGGCTCTTTAGTTCTTCTTCACTTTCTGCCATAAGGGTGGTGTCATCTGCCTATCTGAGGTTTTTGATATTTCTCCTGGCAATCTTGATTTCAGCTTGGGCTTCATCCAGTCCAACATTTCACATGATGTACTCTGCATATAAGTTAACTAAGCCGGGTGACAATATATATCCTGACATGTTCCTTTCCCAATCTGGAACCAGTCTGTTGTTCCATGTCCATTTCTAACTGTTCCTTATTGACCTGGATAGGGGTTTTGCAGGAGGCAAGTAAGGTGGTCTGATAACACATGTCTTTAAGAATTTTTCACAGTTTGTTGTGATCCATACAGTCAAAGGCTTTAGCATAGTCAGTGAAGCAGAAGTAGATGTTTTCTGGAATTCTCTTGATTTTTCTATGGTCCAACAGATGTTGGCAATTTGATCTCTAGTTCCTCTGCCTTTTCTAAATCCAGTTTGGACATCTGAAGCTCTCGGCTCACTCAATGTTGAATCCTAGCTTGGAGAATTTTGAGGATTACTTTGCTAGCGTGTGAGATGAGTGCAATTGTGTGGTAGTTTGAACATTGTTTGGCATTGCCCTTTTTTAGGATTGGAATGGAAACTGATCTTTTCCAGTCCTATGGCCACTTCTGAGTTTTCCAAGTTTGCTAGAATATTGAGTGCAGCACTTTCACAGCATCATCTTTCAGGAATTGAAATAGCTCAACTGGAATTCCATCACCTCCACTAGCTTTGTTCGCAGTGATGCTTCCTAAGGCCCACTTGACTTCACATTCCAGGATGTCTGGCTCTAGGTAAGTGATCACACTATCATGGTTATTTGGGTCATTAAGATCCTTTTTATATATTTCTTCTGTGTATTCTTGCCACCTCTTCTTAATATCTTCTGCTTCTGTTAGGTCCATACCATTTCTGTCCTTTATTGTGCCCATCTTTGTATGAAATGTTCCCTTGTTATCTCTAATTTTCTTGAAGAGGTCTCTTATCCTTCCCATTCTATTGTTTTCCTTTATTTCCTTTCATTGATCACTGAGGAAGGCTTTCTTATCTCTCCTTGCTATTCTTTGGGACTCTGCATTCAGATGAATTAGTATGTATAAAATAAAAATGCAGAAGGATGTATTGTACAACACGAGAAGTAGCGATTATTTTATAATAACTTTAAATGTAGTATAACTTATAAAAATATTGAATCACTATGTTGTACACATGACCTGAATATAATATCATAAATCAACTGTATTTCAATAAAAGAAAAAACAAATGATAGTTCACAGTTCATATTCTGGTAGGCAGGATAGACATTTTTTAAATGATTATACTAATTAGTATTATGATTGTGGAAGACTTTTTGCCTCTACCTGAAGTCAACATGTTAGGATTCCACAAAGTTCAACAGGGAAGCCTGGAGTGCTGCAGTCCATGGGGTCGCAAAGAGTCGAACATGACTGAGCAACTGAACTGAACTGAACTGACTGAAGGTTCAACCACACAATTCTCTAATATATTCAATCAAGACACATAAAGTCACACTTGGGTAAAGTGGCAAATGCATTACAAAAACAGGTAAGTATTTTGTAAATGAAGAAAATGAAAAAAACAATTTAATTTAAATAACCCAGGAAAGTCCCTCATGGAGATCTGATTTGAGATCAAGAATTAGTAGGATTTGGAGAAAAGAGAGAGAAAAGAAGGGGTTAGGTGAGGGAAACATTAAGAGTAAATTAATGAAACAGGTGCATAAAGGAACAGTAAAGGGATAAACATGGCCAGTATCCTGAGGTGAGGAGAAGTCAAGCTTTAGTTTAAGACGCAGAGATAATGTAGAGTATCTGGAATACTGAATTAAGGAAAACGGGTTTGTTTGAGAACTTAGACCATTTTCAAATTCTTGAGCAAGGAAGTATAATTTTTTTCATTATTGGGACAAAAATCTGATGCAAAGTACCACATACTATTCAAGGTGTAGGAAATATAAGAATGAAAGTAACAGAGAAATTACTTCCCTCTCAAGGTTATACACTAATGGTGGTTGGGCGAATGGGATTGACCAGTTATTATATTGAAGAATGATTAGTGGAGTGAAGTGGGAAAAAGTCAAAACAGGGTAAAAAAGATAAAGGCAGTTGGGGTAAATTGAAAAGAAAGGAGAATCATCACAGCAATTCATTTGTGGGATTACCTAATGATATCAGCGTCTCCAATGAGATTTTTGTAAAACAGCAGAACAAATCAACTCACAGAATGAAACTGAAGACTCTACCACATCTTTTAGTCTTTTCTCAAAATCTAATCATATTTCATGAATTGTATTAATTCTCCCCGTCAAAAAAGAAAGGTCAAGTCAATATGACATTCTTTCTGCTCATTTCACATTTAGGTAGTAAATCAAAGAGAATTTTTAAATAAAGTCAGTTACATAATAATCAACAAGGTGATCAATGAATAATGTTAGGTTACTTCACTAAGTAACCTTAGTGAAGATAATTTGCTTTAACCGCATTGTCTCACAGGTCATTTTTATGTGTTTATAGATTAAATCTCCCCACAGAAATACCCTGATGTTATTGTAGGAAATCCCTTAGGATTTGGTTGAAATATTTAACTTTCCATTGTTAGAAACACACTTAATGACTCTGAGCTCTTTGTAGTCTCCCAGATTTTCATTTTTTAATCCCAAATGTTTTTGAGAACAAAGTTTATATTCTGAGATTCTAAGGCCTAACATCAAGAAGCAAAAATTAGGTGCTGGAAGACTTCACAGTGTAAGCCACATAAGGGAAGTATTCTTATTCATTTTTACTTTTAGTATTAGCATCCACTAATACATATTTATATGAATTATCACACATTTTTTCACTGTTGTTAGATTTCAACTACTCCACGATCTTTATAGATCTTCTCAAAACTGAAGGTTATGGGAAACTTTTAAACTACTTGTACATCTACTTCAGAAAATCTTACACAATTTTTGTAGAAATAGAAAAATAATAGATGAATCAATTCAGATTCATGAAATGGATATTTTGATTATATTATATAAATTTTGTTCAGTTGTAAGTTGTGTCCGACTCTTTGTGACCCCATGGACCCTCCAGGCTCCTCTGTCATGAGGTTCTCCAGGCAAGAATACTGGAATGGGTTGCCATTTCCCTCTTCACATGCATATATAATATTATTCATATACATATATAAATGACACATAACATTGTGTTAGTTTAAATCCCCTGGAGAAGGAAATGGCTACCCACTCCAGTATTCTTGCTTGAAGAATCCTATGGACAGAAGAGCCTGGCAGGCTACAGTCCATGGGTCACAAGAGTTGGACATGACTTAGCAACTAAACCACCAACATACTGATTTGATAAAATGGTAAATGGAAATATGATTGCTATTTATTGAAGCATTAGTTGGCACTCTATAACATCACAGAGTTGTCATTTAGTCTGCTAATAATTTTGATGACAATGATAAAATATTGTTGGTTTATATCCACTATACAATGAATTAGATTTCCAGGAATTATCTGTTGCAAGTTTGTATCCTTAAACAGGCTTCCTTTGGTGGCTCAGTGATAAAGACACTGCCTGCCAATGCACGAGATGTGAGTTCTATCCCTGAGTCTGGAAGATCCCTTGGAGAAGGAAATGGCAACGCACTCCAATATTCTTGCTTAGGAAATCCCCTGGACAAAGGAGTCTGGCAGGCTACAGTCCATGGGTCATAAAGAGTCAGACAGGACTTAGCAACTAAACAACAACAAGAGCCCTTAAACACCATCTCTCCTATTCCCTCAATCCTTATCCCCATGGATCCACAACTGCTTTTATGAATTTGGGTTTTTTAGATTCACATGTAAATTAAATCATATAGTACATGTCTTTTCCCATCTGACCTATTTCACTTTGTATGATGTCTGCAGGGCCCATCCATACTGTCACAAAAGATAGGATATTCTAAACAATATTTGATTGTATAGAAATACCACACTTTCTTTACCCATTCATCCTTTAATGGGCACTAAAGTGTTTCCATATCTTGACTACTGTAAATAATGCTGCAATAAATATGGGAGTGCAAATATCCCTTTGATAGCCTGTTTTCATTTCCTGAGTATATAGTCAAACGTGGAATTCTGTGATCATATGGTAGTTCTATTTTTAAGTTTTTGAGAAACCTCTATATTGTTATTCTTAGTGGCTGAACCAATTAACATTACCACCAACAGTGCTCAAGATTTCCCATTTCTCCACATCCTTGCCAATGCTTATTATCTCATTTTCTTGATGATAGGCATTCTGACAGGTGTGAGGTGATAGCTCATTGTGCTTTTTATTTGCATTTCCTTAATGATTAGTAATGTTGATCAACTTTTCATGTTCCTGTTGAACATTTAAATGTTTCTGGAAAAATTTCTTTTGAGTTACTATGTCCATTTTTTTAAAAAATCCAATTGTCTATAATTTTGTTGTTGAGTTTATGAATTTCTTAATACACTTTAAATGTAAACCCTTACTTTTTTACTGGTAAGTTTGAATAACTTTTTTCTGTATATTCTTCTTAAAATTAAAAGGCTCAGTTTGCAGAAGAGGTTGCTAAGGATAATTGGTAGGATCATCGAAGAAGTCATTAAGGGCCATTGACAGGACACTGAAAACAATTTCACTCATCTCAGGTCTCTGGAGTGGATGTAGGACTGGAATCAACAGTGCTTTTCCACGTAACAACATATAGCTGTCTTAAGAAGTATAAGTCACAGTTAAACTCAAAATGCCTATAATTTAATAAGGGAATTCTCCATACACATATTTTCAAAAAGCAATGTAAATTATACATAAGGCATTCTAAAACATGTTGTGATATAAGACATGCATAAGAGTAGAGAAAATGGAGATTAGTTTGGCCTGGGATACTTAGTTAAATCTTTATGAGGTTACATTTTATATAAATTTGCTTTACAGAGAGGAAACAAGGATTCAGATATATGGGTAAAAATCAACAGGAATATGGCACGGACAGAGTCAGTGTTTATGGAAATGTGTAAGACATTGGGGAAAGGAATGAAAATAATGAATGATAATCAATGGATAATTAATCCCTTAGCTTTCCAAACCAATACAATAATGTAAAGTAATTAGCCTCCAATTAAAATAAATTTAAAAAAATAAAAAAAACAGAATAGTCCCCTCTTTATTTTTTTTAGACAAAAAAAATTTTTTTTAATTTTTTTTCTAAAATTTTTATTTAATAAATGGAACAAAGCACAATGCCAAAAACGTTAACAGTTAAAATTTCACCAAAAGAAAAAATACTATAGAATACACAACTGTAAAAAGCTACATTAAGTTATTTTACAACTGCCTCAGGCTGAAAAAAGAAAAAAACCCCAATGCCATACCTAAGTGATCTTCATGTAATTTCTAACATATAAATTTAACATATTTATTGTATGCTATTTTTAAATATTCACTCCTCTGAGAAAACACATGAAAACCTTTGCTCAAGAAAAAATATCTTTCTGACCTACTTCACTCTGTATAACACGTTCTAGTACCATGTGTAAAATAGCCAGCAAAAAGTTGCTCTATAATACAGGTAGCCCAGCCTGGCACTCTGTGATGACCTAAAAGGGTGCACTGCGGGGAGAGGAGGGAGGCTCAAGTGGGAGGTGATATAATTATGACTGATTTGCGTTGTTGTGGGGCAGAAACAAATACAACACTGTAAAGCAATTTTCCTCCAATTAAAAATTTTAAAAAGCTAAAACAAAAGAAAAAGGTCTATATATAGGAAAATGAGTTTTGGTTTATTTTTAATCTTTAATTTAAAAATTGACAATGAACTTATTTGGGAACACTGTGCCAAATATGGGTACCTTACATTTGTACAATAGCAAAATTTGATAAAGCCAAATCTTTTCCACAGTAACCATCTTCCCTAAAATTATCAAAATAGTCTCATGAATCTTGAGTTTAAGAGCTGAGGTCATAAAAGATGTTAGTGAAACAAATATCCCCCAGAAGTCTGTATGCCTGTATCACAGAGACAGTGTGAGAAGCTTGAAGAAAAATCTCCTCTCATCATTGTAAAAAAAAATATATGTTGGGAAAATTACACACTCTAAATTAGAATCATGTATCTCCATAATTTCTGTCTCAACAGACAACGTAGAGATGACTGAGGATAACCTCTCCTTGACAACTGAATTTATCCTCATAGGATTTACAGATCACCCACAGCTGAAGACCCCTCTTTTTCTGGTGTTCTTTACCATCTATCTGATCACCATGGTGGGAAATCTTGGCCTGGTGGCTTTGATAGTTACAGAGCATCGTCTTCACACACCAATGTACATCTTCCTGGGAAACCTCGCTCTGATGGATTCCTGTTGTTCCTGTGCCATCACCCCAAAGGTGCTAGAGAACCTCTTTTCCAAAGACAGAATGATTTCCCTCTATGAATGCATAGTACAATTTTATTTTTTCTGCTTTGCTGAAACTGCAGATTGCTTTCTCCTGGCAGCAATGGCCTATGACCGCTATGTGGCCATCTGCAAACCACTGCAGTACCATACCATGATGTCAAAGAAACTCTGCATTCAGATGACCACAGGGGCCTACATAGCTGGAAACATTCATCCCACAATTCATGTAGGGTTTCTGTTTAGACTAACTTTCTGCAGGTCTCATCAAATCAATCACTTTTTTTGTGATGTTCTTCCATTATACAGACTCTCTTGTGTGGACACTTATATCAATGAATTGATGGTATTTATCTTTTCAGGGTCAATTCAAACCTTTACTATTACCACAGTAATAATTTCTTACCTTTTCATCCTTTTCACAATTTTCAAAATGGAATCTAACAAGGGCAGAGGCAAGGCCATATCTACGTGTGCATCCCACTTTCTCTCTGTCTCAATATTCTATGGTTCTCTTCTCTTCATGTACATTAGACCAAGTTCAGTTAAAGAAGAAGATAAAGACATACCTGTTGCTATTTTTTATACTCTAGTTATTCCTTTATTAAACCCTTTTATTTATAGTCTAAGAAACAAGGAAGTAATAAAAGTCATGAAAAAAAATATGAAGATTTCATAACATTCTGAAACAAATATCATGACCTATAGCCAATTGATTTTGAGTAATTTTTTTTTCAAAATCGAGGATTATTGAATGGAAAAGTGAAAATGTCCACTATTTAATATATAAAATTACTAAAACACAGTTGGTTTATAAATCAAATAGCTTCAGAAAGGAGAGACAGAGATGTAGAGAACAAATAAATAGATGCCAAGGGGGAAGGGGGAGGGATGAATTGGGAGACTAGGATTGACATATATACTCTACTGTCACTGTGTATAAAACAGATAGTGGAAACAGTGTCAGACTTTATTTTTTTGGGCTCCAAAATCACTGCGGAAGCTGATTGCAGCCATGAAATTAAAAGACGCTTACTCCTTGGAAGGAAAGTTATGACCAGCCTAGATAGCATATTAAAAAGCAGAGACATTACTTTGCCAACCAAGGTCCGTCTAGTCAACACTATGGTTTTTCCCGTGGTCATGTATGGATGTGAGAGTTGGACTGTGAAGAAAGCTGATCGCCGAAGAATTGATGCTTTCGAACTGTGGTGCTGCAGAAGACTCTTGAGAGTCCCTTGGACTGCAAGGAGATCCAACCAGTCCATTCTAAAGGAGATCGATCCTGGGTGTTCATTGGAAGGACTGATGCTAAAGCTGAAGCTCCAATACTTTGACCACCTCATGCAAAGAGTTGACTCACTGGAAAAGACTCTGATGCTGGGAGGGATTGGGGGCGGGAGGAGAAGAGGAGGACAGAGGATGAGATGAATGGATGGCATCATCGACTCGATGCAGATGAGTTTGCGTGAACTCAGGGAGTTGGTGATGGACAGGGAGGTGTGGCCTGCTGTGACTCATGGGGTCGCAAAGAGTCGGACACGACTGAGTGACTGAACTGAACTGAATGAGAACCTACTGCACAGGGAACTCTACTCAATGCTCTG
The DNA here is from genome assembly GCF_049115385.1 of Moschus berezovskii. Taxonomy (NCBI): domain Eukaryota; kingdom Metazoa; phylum Chordata; class Mammalia; order Artiodactyla; family Moschidae; genus Moschus; species Moschus berezovskii. The sequence goes on from NC_142460.1 coordinate 63,100,066, forward strand.
TGGTGACCTAAATGGGAAGGAAATTCATAAAAGAGGAGATACATGCTAAAATATAGCTGATTCACTTTGCTGTACAGCAGAAACTAACACAAAATTGTGAAGCAACTGCTGCTGCTGCTGCTGCTAAGTCAATTCTGTCGTGTCCGACTCTGTGCAACCCCATAGATGGCAGCCCACCAGGCTCCCCATCCCTGGGATTCTCCAGGCAAGAATACTGGAGTGGGTTGCCATTTCCTTCTCCAGTGCATGAAAGTGAAAAGTGAAAGTTAAGTTGCTCAGTCGTGTTCAACTCTTCCCGACCCCATGGTCTGAAGCCTACCAGGCTCCTCCGCCCATGGGATTTTCCAGGCAAGAGTACTGGAGTGGGGTGCCATTGCCTTCTCCGGTGAAGTAACTATGCTCCAATAAAAATTAATTTTAAAAAGAAGGAAGTAATGCCATTTGCAGCAGCATGTATGGACCTGGAGATTAGCATACTAAGTGAAGTAAGTCTGATAGAGAAAGACAAATATCATATGATATAGATTATATGTGGAATCTTAAATGAACATATTTACAAAACAGAAATAGACCCACAGACTTAGAAAGCAAACTTCTGGTTACCAAAGGGTGAGGGAGTGGGCATTTTGAAATGACTTATACAAACTACTATAATAGTTAACCAACAGGGATCTACTGTACTGAACAGGGAACTCTGCTTAATATTATAGAATAGCCTAAACGGGAAAAGAATTTGAAAAAGAATATATATATATATATATATATATTTGTATAACTGAATCACTTTGCTATACACCTGAAACTAAAACATTTTAAATCAACTATATTCCAATACAAAATAAACATTTTTAAATAAACAAGTACATAAAGTTTATATAAACTTCCAAAGTTGGAAGTTATCTTCAGCTTAAGAATATTTTTGGAATGGGATTTAGACGACAGCTGTCACCTCCTAGCACTCTTACAGCTTGAGACATCAGGTGGGATCTGGGATGGAACCACAGATCCATTACAGGCCATGTTTTATACTGTTCAGAGTTACTTGTTACTTATACTAAGCTCTGGGCCAGGCCCCACCAGGAGGTAGCTCTTTCTCTCTTCCTGGAGAATTTTACAAGATGCAGGTTAATCGACACCTGCAGTTCCCACTGTTATAGCTAGTCTCAGATACACACTAATATTCACCTTATTCCTCTGCTTGATTCATTACACTTCTGCTGCTCCAGATGGCTATCATAATGGGATGATCAAGAAGCAGATCCCTGGGGAGGGGGCGGGGTGGTCCTAAGCCTGGGTTGTCTGAACCATTTGAATACAAGGTTATTTGTCTATTTACTGTCAAATCTGAGCAAGAGAATTCCAACAGATGCATATGAATCATCTCCATAACTAGATTATTCTGATTCTACTCAAAACCCAAAATGAATGTCTTTCCACTTTAGAGTAAAAAAGGTTCACAGTAGCACTCTTACACCAAGTGGCTGACTGCTCTCCTTGAGTGATGTTGCCACACTGGGGGCCAGAGTGGTCTCTTTCTGGGCAAGTTGAACTTCTGGAAGTAACAGTTGCTAAATCAGCCTAGAAAAACTGGAACTCCTGCTATTAGGCAACATGTGTGCCTCCATCCCACCATATAGGCATTGTTCATGTGTCCATAATCCAGCACTGGGGTGGTGGATGAACAAAGCTTTATGACCTCAACTGGCTGAGTCATTCTAATTTGTTTCTTTAGTAGCTCTTCCATAGCAGATGCTGTGTGGAGGACATTTATATACAATATGATGTGATCCATATGTCGTATCCATTCCAGGAGACCCACTCATATGCCTCTTCTTCCTGGTCTCTGAAATTCTCATCTCTCTCCCCTCAGGACACTGACCAATATCCAAATCATTCACCTCTACCCTGAATCTATATAGTTTTAACTTGGGCCACTTCTCTTTCTATACAGTAGAAATGGATAATCATTCCAATACTCTAAAGGAGGAGTTCCCCTTATCAATGCCTTCCAAGATCACTCTGGCTGGGGCTGGGGCTCAGTGGTAAATGGCTTGTATCAACAGACCAAGCTTACTGTCCAAAAACTAATTTGGCTGTTTGAGGCAAGATGTGTGAGTTGAGGGAAAAAGGTCATTGCAATGGTAGTAGATAACAAGGCAGCCTGGGTCACCTACTTGTGTGGCTTATGGTATTCTCTGGCTCTGCTCATAATAAATCCTTTTTTATATATATAATAAATCCTTAAATGGTCCATCTTTGTCTTCTAATGAATTGTTCCTGGGCTCACTCAACCTTATACTTATTAGTCTGATAAATCCCAGTTCATGAGTCAGCTCTGGCTTCTTGGTCACCGATGTTCCAAAGTCAGGAGCTCTTTCTCTAGTAGGGTTCACAGCACACCAGGGAGTTATTTTTTAAAATAGTTTATTATTCTCTGCTGCAGAAAATAAGGCCTTGCCTCAACACCATAAGCAACTCTCCTACTGGAGTTTTCCATTAACTTTCCACTCACTCTATATCTTCATTCCACGTCAGATATCTCTAACACTATTGGTCTGATGAGTCATTGGACTCAAATATCAGGGCTCTTCACCCCCAGCTTGAGCCTGCTGAAGAGCCCATTCCTGTGTTGGGACCCACTAAAACTTGCTGCCTTCTCCATTTGAGCAGATGTGTCTTTGTATAGGATCTTTTCCTCTATGTCAGACATTTTTAAATGTTTGGAAACAGATTCAAACAAGTATGTGAATTGCTATATCACAGTCCTAAGATTTTAATTATATACCATACATCCTTACACCTTTTTCTGAATATAAGATTATTAATTTTTTAATTGATAATAGTGTTCTGGGAGTAACATTGTTTTTAAATCAATATACAAAATAAAACTTTTAATATAATTTCTTTAATTCTTACTCTATTTTCATATTTTATACTACACATAATATTTTATCATAGTGATACTTCTACCAAGTCATAGATAAAATGTACATAATCAGAATACACTCCCCAAGGTTTTAGTAATATAAGTATACACCAAAAATGGCTTGGAACTTTCCGCTAGTGAAGCCACCATAAGATGGAACAAAGTGGAGGTACATAATTAGATGCGACAAACTAGAGGAAAATCTAGTATTAAAGAGGTAGGTCAAGTATAAAACTAAGGGAAACAAAAGCATCATTAAACACAAACAGAGAAAAACAACCCAGCATAAAAGACAGAAATGGAACAGCCAGGAAGATAGAAACAGTGAGTACTATCACAGAACCAGAGGTGAAGATTTTAAAAAATACCAAACATCACAGTTTGGTTAGAAAGATAATTACATGTTCTTTGGAGTTTACATTTAGAGTTGGTTGTGACCTTATTGAGAGAGAGGGTTTGATGAATTGGCAGGGACAGAAAAGAATGGGATGGAACCAATCAGAAAAATTTCTAATCTATTTTCCCATTCCGTTTATACTACGTGTATCTCCTATATCCCTTGGACTGTAAGGAGGTCCAACCAGTCCATCCTAAAGGAAATCAGTCTTGAATACTCATTGGAAGGACTGATGCTGAAACTCCAGTACTTTGGGCACCTGATGTGAAAAACCAACTCACTGGAAAAGACCCTGTTGCTGGGAAAGATTGAAGGCAGGAGAAAAAGGGGATGACAGAGGATGAGATGGTTGGATGGCACCACCTACGCGATGGACATGAGTTTGAGTAAGCTCTGGGAGTTGGTAATGGATAGGGAAGCCTGGCGTGCTGCAGTCCATGGGGTCGCAAAGAGTCAGACACGACTGAGCGACTGAACTGAACTGAATCTCCAATATCATGTATGAGTAAGCCTCAGCCACCCTAGTTTACTATTTATATATATTTTATATATATTATTTATATTATGTTATTATAATATATTTAAATTAATTTTTAAATTAGGTCTTGTTCTTTCAAGCTTCCAGGATTTTTACATATGCTCCCATTAGTCTTCTTATTTTCCTCATGTGCATCATTTATTATAACTCTACTTATCCTGCAAAGTTAATCTGAAATGGCACTTCCAATGAGGAATCTCTCTTTTTTCCTCTGGGTCTCCATCCACTTCACTCACCATGTTTATACGTAACCTATTTACACTTTTTAATATCACAGCCTGAATTACCTTCTAGTTAGCAATGCAAGTGTCTTTCTCTCAGTAGATTATGAGCTTCTTGTGGAGCCATTTCTAAAAACTAAATATTTCTCATCCTATGCTTATTCTACCTACCATCTCTTCCAGCACCCTGTATATTAGAAGTACTTGATTGAAGTTAAACAAAACTGAAATTTTAAATATCAGTGAAGCGTATATTGAGAATCTAACCCAGTGTGTTGTCAGAAGCACAAAATACATAAGACATGATTGGTACTTTAGGAATATTTAGCCAATACTTTTATAATCGACCCATAAGAAGTCACATGTAACCAAGTGGCAAATGCAGTGTGATAGCAGGTAGTTACTAAGCAGAACAGGAAAAGGAACGTCAATATAATTTAAAGGAATGTCCTCATGGAGATCTGACTTAAGATCAAGAATGAGTATATTGGGCTGTAAAGAGAAGCTGAACAAGGTGTTTTAGCTGAAGTAAACTTTAAGCGTAAATTAATCAAGCAGGCATGCACAAGACCAGAAAAGGGATAAACACGGCCAAGCGTCATGTCCTGAGGTCAGAAGAAGAAATCAGGATCATAAGTAAGATACTGAAAGACTGTGGCCCACCTAGAATACTAAGTTGTTTTTAAAAATGGATTGTTTGAAACTAATGAAAGATCACTTCAAATTCTTGAGCAGGAAAATATAATTTCTTTCATCTAACAGGTATTTGTTTATCATTACAACCTGCCACATACTATCAAGGAAACACGGAAATGAACATAACAGAGAAAAAACCTTTTCCATTTAGCTCCACATGCTAATGGTGGGGGAGATACTGATTGACTATAAAGGTACCAACAAATAAATATGAAGCATACGGAAGAGTGATTAGTGGAATGTAGTGGAAAAAACAGGGTAAGAAGGATAAAGGCATCTGGGGAAAACTGAAAAGTAAGGAGAACCATCTAGGTAATTCATGTTGTTGCTGTTGTTGTTTAGTCACTGTTTTAGTTGATAAATTGGGTCTGAGTCTTTGGCAACCCCATGGACTATAATCCCTCTGTCCATGTGATTTCCCTGGCAAAAATACTGGAGTGAGTTGCCATTTCCTTTTCCACGGGATCTTTCTGACCTAGGGATTGAACTCTTTCTTCCATTGCAGGTGGATTCTTTACTGCTGAGCCACCAGGGAAGCCCTAGGTAATTCATATGTGGGACTAAATAATAATATCCGAGTTTCCAATCTTTCTGACCTAGGAATTGAACTCTTTCTTCCACTGCAGGTGGATTCTTTACTGCTGAGCCACCAGGGAAGCCCCAGGTAATTCATATGTGGGACTAAATAATAATATCAGAGTTTCCAATCTTTCTGATCTAGGGATTGAACTCTTTCTTCCATTGCAGGTGGATTCTTTACTGCTGAGCCACCAGGGAAGCCCCAGGTAATTCATATGTGGGACTAAATAATAATATCAGAGTTTCCAATGATATTTTGCAAAACATCAGGACACATTAACTCACAGATGACCTGTGATAAAACTACCACATCTTCTAGCCTCCTCTCAAAATTCTAATCATCTTTCATAAACCATATTAATTCCTCCAGGAAAAAAAAAGGTCAAACCAACATGAAACTCTTTCCTGCTCATATTGCATTTAAGCAGAATAATAAACAGAATTTTAAAATGAGGTCAGTTACATATTAATCAATGGGTAATGATCACATAACCTTAGTGACCTTAATGAAAATAAACTGTTTTAACCTCATTATTTCACAGGTCATCCTGATGTGTGTTGGTGACTGTATCTCCATATGGAAATATACTGGTGACACTGTGGGGAAATCCCTTAGGATTTGATGGAAAATTTTACTTTGTAATGTAAGGAACATAATTATTGACTCTGACCTATTTGTATTTGCCCATATTTTCATTCTTTTAATCCCAAATGTTTTAAGAGACTAAGGTTTATATTCTGAAATTCTATGAGATCCAAGATCACAAGGCAAACATGAAATGCTGCAAAACTTTCTGCTGTGAAATCTAAGTAAGAGAAGTACTCTAATTTATTTTTATATTAGTATCCCTTTATATTTATTTATCTAAAGTATTTTGTTATTAGATTTCAATTACTCAGTTATCTTTTTACCTCTTCCCCAAACTGAAGGCTATGGAAAAACTAGAATGATATTCAAACTGTAAAGTACCCTGACCTTTCTTGTCTGTTAGAATTTTTAAAAATACATAGGTAAAGACAGAAAGTAATCGTTAAATAATTTAGGAACTTGCACTGAATGCTTTCCTAGCTTAGCCCAATAATCCAACAGCTAATATTTAATATTTTACAACAAACATTTTTCAGCTGAGTTCTTTAATACTTGATTATGGAAAAAATAAACCCATTTTCAAAAAAACATAGAATTAATATGATTAGATATCAGTCAATATTTCTAGTGGATCACTAAATAATGGTAGAAGATAGCCATCTAAAGAAAATAAAAATTTGTTCTCAAAATCTATATTAAAGTTTAAAGAAATTTCTCTTTTTCTAAATGTTAGAAAACTAAAGCATAAAGTTTATTAACTTTGAATCTATTGTGATATACTTCAGAAAATCTTATATAAATTTTAGAAGCAAAAAAATAGTAGTGGATGAGTCAACTCAGATAAAAGATATCTAAAAGTTCTTATTATATATATATAATTGAAATATATTTGACATACATTGTGTAAGTTTAATGCTTATAACATGTTGATTTGAAAAACTAGTAATTGGTTGCAATTCCAGAATGTTAGCTCTCTATAATGTCACATAATTTTCATTTTTGTGGCAGAAATAATTGAGATCTAGTCTCTCGGCAGTTTAGATGGTTATAGTAAAATATTGTTTATATTCACTGTAGTGTGTACTAGATCTTATCTGTTAATTTCAGATAAGATCTTACTTATCTGTTAATTTCAAGTTTGTACCAATAAATAATACCTTTCCTGTTTCCACATCCCCCAGAGTCCCTGGTAACCATTGTTTTACTCTGTTTTTATGTTTGTTTTTTTTAGATGTACATTTAAGTTATATCTTACAGTTTCTGTCTTTCTCTGACATATAAATCGGCATAATGTTCCCAAGGTCATTCCACGATGCTGTAAAACGGAAGGATATCCTTCTTTCTCATGACTGAATGTTCTTTCATTTCTATCCATTCATCCTTAGACAGATACACAGATGTTTCTGTATTTTAGTTACTGTAACTAATGCTGTTATAAATACAAGACTGCATATATCCCTTTCATAATTTGTTTTCATTTTCTTTGAGTATATATACAGAAGTGAAATTGTGGGATTACATGGTAGTTCTATTTTAAATTATTTGGGGAAAGGAAACTCCATGCTGGATGCATCCATAGTGGCTGAACCAATTTACATTTCCACCAACTGAGTTCTTGCCACATTCTCTGTTCTCCACACTCTATGCAACAGTTGTTATCTCTCACCTTCTTGATGACAGGCGTTCTGAAATCTGTGAGGTAATATCTCATGACTTTTGATTTGCATTTCCCAAGGAGATCCAATCAGTCCATTCTAAAGGAGATCAGTCCTGGGTGTTCATTGAAAGGACTGATGCTAAAGCTGAAACTCCAATCCTTTGGCCACCTCATGCGAAGAGTTGACTCATTGGAAAAGACTCTAATGCTGGGAAGGATTGGGGGCAGGAGGAGAAGGGGAAGACAGAGGATGAGATGGCTGGATGGTATCACCAACTCAATGGATGTGAGTCTGTGTGAACTCCAGGAGTTGGTGATGGACAGGGAGGCTTGGCGTGCTGTGATTCATGGGGTCGCAAAGAGTCGGACACAACTGAGCAACTGAACTGAACTGAACGGAATGATTAGTGATGTCGACCATCTTTTCATGTGTCTGTTGACCATTTGGATGTCTTTTGTAAAATTATCTTGGTAGTTCCTCTGCCCATTTTTCAGTCTGAATGTCTATATTATTGAACTGTATGAGTTTTCGCATATTTTAGATATTAATTTTTAAATGATGAGTTTTGAATAATTCTCCTTGTAGAATTTTCTCAACCAGCAGAAGAGTTCACTAAGGATCACTGTTCAGTTCAGTTCAGTTCAGTCGCTCAGTCATGTCCGACTCTTTGCCACCCCATGAATCACAGCACACCAGGCCTCCCTGTCCATCACCAACTCCCGGAGTTCACTCAAACTCACGTCCATCGAGTTGGTGATGCCATCCAGCCATCTCATTCTTTGTTGTCCCCTTCTCCTCCTGCCCCCAATCCCTCCCAGCATCAGAGTCTTTTCCAGTGAGTCAACTCTTCGCATGAGGATCACTGTAAGGACCACCAAAGAAGTCATTAAGGATCAGTGGTAAGACCCTGGAAACAAGTTCACCCATCCCAGGTCATTGAGAAGGAAGCAGCACTAGAAACAACACTGTTCTTTCTCCTTTTGCACTGTACAGCTGCTATAAGAAGTGTAAGTTACAGCTAACCTCAAAATGTCTACTATACAATAAGTAAATTGTACACACTTATGAAAAACACAATGTCGATTAGATATGTTATCAAGATTGTGTTGGGTATACAAGACATGATGGAGAGTCCAGAAAGTGAAAATTAGTGTGATCAGGGGGATCTGGTTAACTTTATTAAGTAGTAGTATATACAAACCATGCTTTAGATGAAGGAGAAAAGGATGCCGATATCTTAGGAATAACGGCATAGACAGTATTTATGAAAATGGATATAACACTAGGAAAAGAGATAAAGAGGTGATAATCAATTCTTATTTTACTCCTTAGCTTTCTGAGTTTACTTTCTTTAAAACTGAACAGTACTCTCAATAATCTTTAGTAATCTTCAAACAATTCTTAAGACAAATTAACATATCTAATCTATGCTATTTTAAAATATTTATTCCTCTGGAAGAGTGTATGAAAATTTAATTTTTAAAAGTTTGTATATATAGAAAAAGTAATTTTAAATTCATTTTTAAAAACTTTAATATAAAAATTGAAACAAATTTTATGGGCAAAATGAAGCAAATCTGAGTACCTAGATTTGTATACCATATTTCCATAAATTCATAAAGACAAACTCTTTTCACTGTTAGCATCTCCCCTGTGATTACCAAACAGTCATGAGAATTTTGACTTTCAGAGTTGAGGTCATAGATGCTGACATGTTATGGAGATGAATATTCCCTAGAAGTTTGTGTCCTTGTATCACAAGAGAGCAGGAGAAGCTTTCTCCTTATAAAAAAAAATATATCAAAAGGAAAGTCATACACATTCTAAATTGGAATCTTATCTTTCCATAATTCCTATCTCAACAGACAACGTAGAGATGACTGAGGATAACCTCTCCTTGACAACTGAATTTACCCTCATAGGATTTACAGATCACCCACAGCTGAAGACCCCTCTTTTTCTGGTGTTCTTTACCATCTATCTGATCACCATGGTGGGGAATCTTGGCCTGGTGGCTTTGGTAGTAACAGAGCATTGTCTTCACACACCAATGTACACCTTCCTGGGGAATCTCGCTCTGATGGATTCCTGTTGTTCCTGTGCCATCACCCCCAAGATGCTACAGAACTTCTTTTCCAAAGACAGAAAGATTTCCCTCTACGAATGTATGGCACAATTTTACTTTCTCTGCCTTGCTGAAACTGCAGATTGCTTTCTCCTGGCAGCAATGGCCTATGACCGCTATGTGGCCATCTGCAAACCACTGCAGTACCACACCATGATGTCAAAGAAACTCTGCATTCAGATGACCACAGGAGCCTACATAGCTGGAAACCTACATTCCATGATTCACATTGGATTTTTGTTTAGGTTAAATTTCTGTAGATCTCATCAAATCAATCACTTTTTTTGTGATGTTCTTCCATTATATAGACTCTCTTGTGCGGACCCTTATATCAATGAATTGATGATATTTATCTTTTCAGGGTCAGTTCAAGTATTCTCTATTATCATAGTAATAATCTCTTATCTTTTCATCCTTTTCATGATTTTTAAAATGAAATCCAAAGAGGGAAAAGGGAAAGCCTTTTCTACTTGTGCATCCCACTTTCTCTCTGTCTCAATATTCTATGGTTCTCTTCTCTTCATGTATATTAGACCAAATTCAGTTAATGACAAAGATAAAGATATACCTCTTGCTATTTTTTATACAATAGTTATTCCTTTGTTAAATCCTTTCATTTATAGTCTAAGAAATAAGGAAGTAATAAATGTTATGAAAAAAATTATGAAGAAAATATCATAACATTCTAAAATATCATTCCATGTGGACAATTGATTTTGATAAAATTTTATTTTCAAATCAAGCAATACTGAGAAAGTGGAAAATGGTCACTTTATATAAAATATTAAATTACTAAAACACTATGGTATATGAATCAAATAAATAAGTTCAGTGAGGAGAGATTCTGCTAAAATGTATTCCAAAATCTAAGCTACCAGGTTCTATCAGGGGTGAAGTAAATAATTATTCTTGAGGCCACAAATTGTGTCAGGATGAATTTAGTCACAATAGTAACTCTTTTCTTCAGAGTAAAATGAGTTACAATTTTCAACAAATTCAACAAATGTTAGGAATAGAAGTAACTATATAGGAAGGTCTCCTTCATTTAATACTGTTGGCATGCTGCTGGAATCCTAAGGCATAATCTTACAAAATCCCCATATTCCAAGTTTTTAAATATCAATCCCTTGTTAAGCAATATTGTGTTACAGAAGTAAATGGTATGCTTGAATTTGAATCTCAGTTTTGAGTTTGTTCAAGAGATTATGCCTCACCGTGAATTCAAGCAGAGCATGTATTCTCTAATCAGGAACACATTTCTATTTAGTGTTAGTAAATTTTCTCTCAACTTCTCCAGAATAGAGTATCTGAATCCATTAGTGGTTTACCAATCTGTAGTTGAAAACTATGCTATTTATACTGGTATCTGTATGAATTTTACATTTTCATGTAGTTTGATTGTTCATCACATATATAGACAGTATAATTCATGAACACAGTTATTTTTAAAAAGAGGTTTTATTTTCTCTTACTTCCCTTGCTTGTTATTAGGAATAACACTAAACTGGACTGATTCTAATGTAAAGTATTGATATATACACAGCATTATCAAAAAGGTGAAGGTGTTGTTGAAGCATAAATGAGAGAGAAAATAGCAAAAATTTAAATAAACAAAAATATTTATTGATCCTCATAGTGAAAATGTGATAGAAAAAATAATTCACTGAGAACCTATTGTCTTCTGGTCACTAATCTAGACATTTCATATATACAGACATGATTTTTCATGTTTTCCTCAGTAAAAATCTCAGACTTAGAAATACTGTGGAGTTTACTCAAGTTCATTCAAACTATTGGACTAAACTAGAATTTGAATCAACAATACATTTTGCTACACACTTGGGAGTTCAGAAAGTGGAGATCCTTGTAGTTGGGACATTTAGTTCTTACGTAGCATCAGAAATAATTGTGTGGAGAGAAGGGAACCCTCTTACACTTTTGGTGTGAATGCAAACTAGTAGAGCCACTATGGAGAACAGTGTGGAGATTCCTCAAAAAACCGGAAATAGAACTGCCATATGATTCAGCAATCACACTCCTGGGCATACACACTGAGGAAACCAGAATTGAAAGAGACACGTGTACTCCAATGTTCATTGCAGCACTGTTTATAGTAGCCAGGACATGAACGCAACCTAGATGTCCATCTGCAGATGAATGGATAAGAAAGCTTTGGTACATATACACAATGGAGTATTACTCAGTCATTAAAAAGAATGCATTTGAATCAGTTCTAATGAGGTGGATGAAACTAGAGCCTATTATACAGAGTGAAGTAAGCCAGAAAGAAAAACACCAATACAGTATACTAACGCATATATATGGAATTTAGAAAGATGGAAATGACAACCCTGTATACGAGACAGCAAAAGAGACACAGATGTATAGAACAGTCTTTGGGACTCTGTGGGAGAGGGTGAGGGTGGGATGATTTGGGAGAATGGCATTGAAACATATATATTATCATATGTGAAATGAATCGCCAGTTCAGGGTCGATGCATGTTACAGGATGCTCCGGGTTGGTGTGCGGGGATGACCCAGAGGGAGGATAAGGGGAGGAGGGAGGGAGGTGGGAGGGAGGTTAAGGAGGGGGAACTCATGTACACCCGGGGCGAATTCATGTCAATGTATGGCAAAACCAACCAATATAATATTGTAAAATAATTAGCCTCCAATAAAAAAATTTAGAAATAAAATAAAAATAAAATAAAGCAGGGAAATTTTAATATTTGGGAAAAAACAGGAATGGGTATGACCAGTCAGTGTTTATGGAAATGAGAGTGGCACAGGGAATGGGATCAGGGAGTTGAAAGATGTAACAGAGTCAGAAAGCCTACAAAACTACTGGTAGGAGCTGTTGATAAATATGAGAAGAAAGGTGGAAGTGGATAAGATTACTGAGAAGCTTAAAGGCCACCGTTAGGAATCTGAATCTATCTCAGAGGCATCAGACACTAAAGGCTTCCTGGAGCAGAGTGATATACTAATAACTTTACATTTTATAAACCTGATCATGTAACTGACTGGAACGGGACCTGAAGCAAGAAGACTAACTTCAATAATTCATGTATTAGATGAGGAGAACTGAATCTGGGAAATGCTCCAAAAGTATAGAATACTCTACATAGTAAACTGTACCTGTTAGACAACAAAAGGAAAGCCTATCTTCTTCCTGTATCAAACATGTCCTAAATTATTTCATACCACCAATTCTTAATAAGTTTGAAACATTTGGCCATTCAATAAACATTTTTCTTTCAGTATGTTTTTAACATAACTATGTAAGTAAAAGTGTAATATTCTCATTTTTATATTTGAATGAATTAATGAATACATTTTAAATTACTGACTTCACTTTCTTACATTGTAAATACTGACAGATATAATTCACATAAACAAAGTTCTTAATATGTTAGGTTCCTAACATATTTTACAAGCTAAAAGGATTACAGATATCAAAAATTTTGAGAAGCTCTGAATTAGATGTATGTTGTACATCCAATATTACCTTCTATTTCAGGGGTATTTTTAGTTGCTAGACTTGAATGCATTTATGTATGTTTGCCATTTCTAAGGTCACCATGATATTGTTGCATATTTCTGTAATACCCTTCCTCATCTTTAGCAACACTAAATCCCAGAGGTCTGTAAGGGAAGAATATGTAACTTACTCAGGATCAATGAGACAAAATAAAATATTTTCTGGAAGTTTCAGGCAAATGTATATCCTATATTTGAAAAGAAATCCACAAAACAGGTGAAGCTTCTGCCTCTGAATGTCATAGAATGTGCATATAATATCTGGCACAGTAAATGTCCATTTGCCATCAAGACATAAACCAGTCTAGAAAGGAAGTCAAAATAGAAAAGGAGGCATAGCCAAAAAAAATCACACAGAAATAGATTCAGAGTCACTGAAATAATCCTCCCCTCTGGTTGCATAATGAAACAGATACACTTACTGTTTAACCTTGATTGGAAAAGATGCTTTATTTACAACAGAATAAATACTACCTGATGAACTATGGATGGAGGTTCGTGACACTGTACAGGAGACAGGAATCAAGAGCATCCCCAAGAAAAAGAAATTCAAAAAAGCAATATGACTGTCTGAGGAGACCTTACAAATAGCTGTGAAAAGACAGGAAGCAAAAAGCAAAGGAGAAAAGGGAAGATATACATATTTGAATGCAGAGTTCCAAAGAAGAGCAAGGAGAGATATAAGAAAGCCTTCCTCATCGATCAATGGAAGGAAATAGAGGAAAACAATGGGAAAGACTAGAGATCTCTTCAAGAAAATTAGAGATACCAAGGGAACATTTCATGCAAAGATGGGCTCGATAAAGGATAGAAATCGTAGGGACCTAACAGAAGCACAAGATATTAAGAAGAGTTGGCAAGAATACACAGAAGAACTGTACAAAAAAGATCTTCATGACCCAGATAATTACGATGGTGTGATTAGTCACCTAGAGCCAGACATCCTGCAATGTGAAGTCAAGTGGGCCTTAGAAAGCACCACTACAAACAAAACTAGTGGAGGTGATAGAATTACAGTTGAGCTATTCCAAATCCTAAAAGTTGATGCTGTTAAAGTGCTGTTCTCAATATGCCAGAAAATTTGGAAAACTCAGCAGTGGCCACAGGACTAGAAAAGGTCAGTTTCCATTCCAATCCCAAAGAAAAGCAATGCCAAAGAATGCTCAAATTACCGCACAATTGCACTCATCTCACATGCTAGTAAAGTAATGCTAAAATTCTCCAAGCCAGACTTTAGCAATGCATGAACCATGAACTTCCAGATGTTCAAGCTGATTTTAGAAAAGGCAGAGGAACCAGAGATCAAATTGCCAACATCCAATGGATCATGGAAAAAGCAAGAGAGTTCCAGAAAAATATCTATTTCTGCTTAATTGACTATGCCAAAGCCTTTGACTGTGTGGATCACAATAAACTGTGGAAAATTCTGAAAGAGATGGGAATACCAGACCACCCGACCTGCCTTTTGAGAAACCTATATGCAGGTCAGGAAGCAACAGTTGGAACTGGGCATGGAACAACAGACTGGTTCCAAATAGGAAAAGGAGTATGTCAAGGTTGTATGTTGTCACCCTGCTTGTTTAACTTACATGCAGAGTACATCATGAGAAACGCTGGGCTGGAGGAAGCACAAGCTGGAATCAAGAGTGACGGGAGAAATATCAATAACCTCAGATATGCAGATGACACCACCCTTATGGCAGAAAGTGAAGAAGAACTAAAGAGCCTCTTGATGAAAGTGAAAAAAGAGAGTGAAAAGTTTGCCCTGAAGCTTAACATTCAGAAAACTAAGATCATGGCATCTGGTCCCATCACTTCATGGCAGATAGATGGGGAAACAGTGGAAACAGTGGCTGACTTTATTTTTCTGGGTTCCAAAGTCACTGCAGATGGTGATTGCAGCAATGAAATTAAAAGACACTTACTCCTTGGAAGGAAAGTTATGATTAACCTAGACAGCATATTAAAAAGCAGAGACATTACTTTGCCAACAAAGGTCCATCTAGTCAAGGCTATGGTTTTTCCAGTGGTCATGTATGGATGTGAGTTGTACTATAAAGAAAGCCGAGTGCCGAAGAATTCATGCTTTTGCACTGTGGTGTTGGAGAAGACTCTTGAGGGTCCCTTGGACTGCAAGGAGATCCAACCAGTCCATCCTAAAGGAGATAGTCCTGGGTGTTCATTGGAAGGACTGATGCTAAAGCTGAAACTCCAATACTTTGGCCACCTCATGCGAAGAGCTGACTCATTGGAAAAGACCCTGATGCTGGGAAAGATTGAGGGCAGGAGGAGAAGGGGACGACAGTGGATGAGATGGTTGGATGGCATCATCGACTCGATGGACATGGGTTTGGGTGGACTCTGGGAGTTGGTGATGGGCAGGGAGGCCTGGTGTGCTGCAGATCTTGGGGTTGCAAAGAGTTGGACATGAATGAGTGACTGAACTGAACTGAAATACTTCCTATATATTCGTGCCTCTTGCCTTATCTCCCATTTTTATACCCTATTTTTAATTAATCCTCATACATTTTTTAGCCTACAAATAACTTTTCAGTAGTATATACTTAACTATTAAGCACATGTTTTGTCTTTTACTTTCATTACGCTATTTTAATTTCCTTTAACTCCACCTTAAAAAATGTGAGAAATAGAGAGGCTTCATAATTTGTCCAAAGAACTATTAAGATGAAGCTGAGGAATCAAACTCAGTCTATGTTGCTCCTGAATCCATGTTCTTAACAACTAAGTCATACGAGATATAGTATAAAAAAGTCAAAGTAGAGTGAGAAGATAACTTTCAAGTAGCTAACTTGTTAAGGGCCAGAGAAATAGGGAAGAGATTCAAGAAATATGTGGATCAATGACATTTTCCTCTAACTCCATTTAGAAAATTTTCAAATCTATGGAAAACTTGAGAGAATCACACAATTAATGTTCACGAATTTTTAAAATACCATTAAATAAGTGTTATCATTTTACTACATTTGCCTGTGTCCAAATGTGTATGTGTGTTTATTTCATATATATATGATACTGCTGCTGCTGCTAAGTCACTTCAGTCATGTCCAACTCTGTGTGACCCCATAGACGGAAGCCCAACAGGCTCCCCCATCCCTGGGATTCTCCAGGCAAGAACACTGGAGTGGGTTGCCATTTCCTTCTCCAATGTGTGAAAGTGAAAAGTGAAAGTGAAGTCACTCAGTCGTGTCCAACCCTTAGCGACCCCACGGACTGCAGCCTACCAGGCTCCTCCATCCATGGGATTTTCTAGGCAATAGTACTGGAGTGGCTTGCCATTGCCTTCTCCGTTCATATATATATATATACAGATACAAATATGTATGATGACATTACAACACTTTATCCACAAGTTCACAGTCATATCATTATTATCATCCAGAAATTTAACATCACCTATTATGAAGTTCACATTAAAAATTTTCCTAATTATCCAACCTAAACATTCTCCCATGTTTTCTCTAGAAGGTTTATACTTTTGAGTTTTACATTTAGATCTGCAGTCTATCTCAGTTAATTTCTGCAAAATACACAGGGACTGTGTCTAGGTTTCTTGCATATGGAAATAAATTTGTTCCAGCATATTCATCAACATGGAGTGTGGAATGGATTAAGACGATGTGGCACATATATAGAATGGAATATTACTCAGCCATAAAATGAATGAAATTGTGCCATCTGCTGAGACGTGGATGGACCAAGAAACTGTAATACAAAGTAAAGTAAGTCAGAAACAGAAAAAAACAAGTATCATATATTAATGCATATATGTGGAATCTAGAAAAATGGTAGAGATGTACCCATTTGCAAAGCAGAAACAGAGACTCAGAGATAGACAACAAATGTATGGACACCAAGGGGTGGGGGGAAACAGGAGGGTGGGATAAATTGGGAGATTGAGATTGACATACATATACTACTATGTATACAATAGATATAGACAACAAAATGTATGCACACCAAGCAGGGGTGGGAGGGGGAGAAACAGGGGTGTGATGAATTGGAAGATTGAGATTGATATACATATATTACTATGCATACAATAGAATAGTAATAAGAAGCTACTATACAGCACAGTGAACTCTATTGGGTTCTCTGTCTTGACAAAGAGGGAATATATGTATACATATAACTGACTCACTTTGCTATACGGCAGAAACTAAAACTACATTGTAAAGCAACTATACTCCAATTTAAAAATAACAAAAACAACACATACCCACCATGAAAATAGATGATCAGTCCTATGACCTAACAGAGGATCTCCCCCTGTTGATGACTTTCAAGGTCACCCAAGGTGGAGCTACATTTCAGTAGCAATACATTATGACATCAATATACAAAGCCAACTATCCAAGAACTAACTTGGCCTTCTGAGGCCAAATCTGTGTGTTGAGTAAAAGATGTCAGTGCAATGACGGTAGACAACAAGAAGGACTGGATCACCTTCTGTGTCTTATTGTGTTCTCTAGCCCTGTTCAGTCTAGATACTTTGTCATCTGATGAACAGCTCCTGGGCAAACTCAAACTTATACTGTTTTATCTGATAAATTCTAGCTCATGGAGTCAGTTCTGGACTCTTGGTCACATTATGTCCCAAAGTAAAAAGCTCTTAGGGTGTTTTTTTTTAATAATTTATAATTCTCTGCTGCAGACAACAACAAGGCCTTGCTCAAAAACCATAAGCAGTTCTTCTACTAGAGTTTTCCATAAACATTCCACTCACTCTACATCTCTTCTCACCTCAGATGTCTCTAATATGATTGGTCTGCTGAATCATTGGGCCCAAATAACAAGGCTGTTTAACCTTACAGTTTGGAACTGCCGAAGGGCCCTTTCCTGTTTTGGGACCCAATTAAAACTTGCATTCTCCATTTGGGCAGATGTGTCTGTGTGTAGGATCTTTCACACCATGTCAGACATTAAGAAATGTTTGGAAATAAATTCAAACAAGTGCTTGTTATATCACAACCCTAAGACTTAAATAATACACTGTATATCACTACATTTCTGTAAGTATTATTTGATTAACAATAGTGTTAGTGGGAGTAACAATTTTTACAGCATTCCACATGAAAATTTTAATAACAATTATTTAAGCAATATTCTTTCCTATTTATATTTTCATGTTTTATGATATACATAACATTTTAGCATAGTGGTACACTTGCCTATAGGGACTTCCCTGGTGGTTCAGAAGTAAAGAACTGTCCTGTTAATGTAGGGGATGTGGGTTTGATCCCTGGGTCAGGAAAATCCCCTGGAGAAGGAAATTACACAGTCCAGTATTCTTGCTTGGGAGATCCCATGGACAGAGGAGCTTGGCAGACTACAGTCCATGGGGTTGCAAAGAGTGAGACACAACTCAGCAACTGAGCACACACACATGTTTACCGATTAGCAGGTATAAATGGATATAATAATAATGTACTCACAATTATTTTCCTGATATGAGTGTACACCAAAAATGTCTTGGAACTGTCCTCTAATAAAGTCACCATAAGATAGGACATAGTTGAAATACATAATTTGATGAGTTAATTTAGAGGAAATTCTAGAATGATAGAAGAAAAGGTCAAGTATAGAACCAAGGGGAATACAAGAACTGCTGCTGCTGCTGCTGCTAAGTCACTTCAGTTGTGTCCGACTCTGTGTGACCCCATAGACGGAAGCCCACCAGACTCCCCCATCCCTGGGATTCTCCAGGCAAGAACACTGGAGTGGGTTGCCATTTCCTTCTCCAATGTGTGAAAGTGAAAAGTGAAAGTGAAGTCGCTCAGTCATATCTGACTCATAGCGACCCCATGGACTGCAGCCTACCAGGATCCTCCGTCCATGAGATTTTCTAGGCAAGAGTACTGGAGTGGCTTGCCATTGCCTTCTCCATACAAGAACTATTAAAGGCAAAAAAGAGAAATACAACCCAGCATAAAAGACTGAGATGGAACAGTAAGGAAGCCAGAAAAAGTGAACGTTAACACAAAACCAGACACAAAGACTTTCAATAGTACCAAACACCATTCCTTCTTTGTTGAGGAAGATAATTAGATGTCCTTTGGAGATGGCATTTACCATTGGTTGTGACCTTACTGAGAGAGAGAATTCTGTGAATTGGCAGGGAAGGAATCAAATAAATCAGTTTTCAGTCTATTTTCCTAATCCTTTTACATTATCTGTAAGTGTCTCCAAAATCATGTATAAGTAAGCTTCAATCACCCTAGCTTAACATTCTTTTTAAAAGTAGGTCTTGCAGACGCGGGAGATGCCCGGCTCCGGCGCAACCGACCACGTGCAGAATCATGGCTGAGATGAGCTACCCCGCGCCCAGGGTTAGGGCGGTGGCCGAGAGGAGCTGTACCACGTTCAGGAGGCGGTGGCTGCTTGGGCACTGGAGGGCTGAGAGGAGCTGATCTACATTCAAAGCAGGAGGCGCGGCTTTGAGGAGCTACCCCTCGTCCAAGGTAAGGTACAGCGGCTGCACCTTGCTGGAGCAGCTGGGAAGAGATACTCCACGACCAAGTGGAATATAAGAATCCAGTGTTCTGGGGAGGAAGGAACAAGATGGCGGAGGGATAAGATGGCAAGACCACTTTCTCCCCCACAAATTCATCAAAAGAACATTTGAACGCGGAGTAAAGTCCACAAAACAACTTCTGAATACTGGCAGAGGACATCAGGCTCCCAGAAAAGCAGCCCATTGTCTTCTAAAGGAGAGAGAAGAAATCCAGCTCCACCCACCAGAACACCGACACATGCTTCCTTAACCAGGGAACCCGGACAAGTCACCCGTCCAACCCCACACACAGCGAAGAAACTACATAATAAAGAGAACTCCACAAACTGCAAGAAGAGGGAAAGGCCACCCCAAGCAAAGCAATATAAGCAAGATGAAGAGGCAGAGAAATACCCAGCAAGTAAAGGAACAAGATAATTGCCCACCAACACAAACAAAAGAAGAAGATATAGGGAATTTACCTGATAAAGAATTTCAAATTTTGATGGTGAAAATGATTCAAAATCTTGAAAGCAAAATGGAGTTACAGATAAATAACCTGGAGAAAAGGATTGAGCAGATGGAAGAAAGATTTAATAAGGACTTAGAAGAAATAAAAAAGAGTCAATATACAATGAATAATGCAATAGATGAGATCAGAAACACTCTGGAGGGAACAAACAGTAGAATAACAGAGGCAGAAGACAGGATAAGCGAACTAGAAGATAGAATTGTAGAAATAAATGAAACAGAGAGGAAAAAAGAAAAACGAATTAAAAGAAATGAGAACAATATTAGAGACCTCTGGGACAATGTTAAACGCTCCAACATTCGAATCATAGGAGTCCCAGAAGAAGAAGACAAAAAGAAAGACCATGAGAGAATACTTGAGGAGATAATAGTTGAAAACTTCCCTAAAATAGGGAAAGAAATAATCACCCAAGTCCAAGAAACCCAGAGAGTCCCCAACAGGATAAACCCAAGGCGAAATACTCCAAGACACATATTAATCAAATTAACAAAGATCAAACACAAAGAACAAATATTAAAAGCAGCAAGGGAAAAGCAGCAAATAACACATAAGGGGATTCCCATAAGGATAACAGCTGATCTTTCAACAGAAACTCTTCAGGCCAGAAGGGAGTGGCAAGACATACTTAAAGTGATGAAAGAAAATACCCTACAGCCCAGATTACTATACCCAGCAAGGATCTCATTCAAATATGAAGGAGAAATCAAAAGCTTTACAGACAAGCAAAAGCTGAGAGAATTCAGCATCACCAAACCAGCTCTCCAACAAATGCTAAAGGATCTTCTATAGACAGGATACACAGAAAGAGTGTATAAACTTGAACCCAAAGCAATAAAGAAAATGGCTACGGGATCGTACTTATCAATAATTACCTTAAACGTAAATGGGTTGAAATTTTCAAAAAGGCTAGGAAACAATTCTCATAGCCATCAATAGTTCAGTGTTGAGTTCATGAATAGTTTTTAAAGTTTGGGACAAACTGTAGTATTTGCTATTTGAAGTACTATTTGTAATTGGCATATTACGATGTAACATTGGTCTTCATTTCCATCTTAAAACGCCTAAAAATGCCTAACAGGTTTTTAGATTTGTGAATTTTAGTTGAAATGTATTTTACGATGTTACTAAACCTGCAGAAATATTGAAATATTTCAGAGAACTTATTCACTGTACATTTAATTTATTTTATTTATGAAAGTTATGAATTGTAGAAAGTTTTACTTGTTGGGTCAAATGCTTGTTGCTTCAAATGCTTGTTGCATTTGAAGTGCTAGTTACAAGAAAATCAAATACCTTCAATGTATAAATGCTATTAAGTTTTTAAAGGACTCTGGAGTATAAGTAAATTTGTTTAAAGAAATTTAGTCTGTTCAACTTGAAAAAAATAAATAAAATTGGAAAAAAAAAGGAAAAAAAAATAAAAAAATAAAAGTAGGTCTTGTGCTTTTGAGTTTCAAGGATTTTATCATATGCTTCCATTAGTCTGCTTCTTTTCTTCATGCAGATGGCTTATTATAAACCTACTTATCCTGCAAGGTTCATCTGAAATGATACTTACAATGAGAAATCTTTTTCCCTTAGGTCACATTCACTTCCTTTGCAATATTTTTATATAGCACATTCAAAGCCTGAACTGCCTGCTAGTTAGCAATGTAACTCCCCACTAGATTATGAGCTTCCTGTCAGGAGCCATTTCTGAAACCTAAGAACTTCTTATCCCTACCATGCTCATATCATGTGTTCACTCTACCTATCATCTCTTCCAATACTGTATATTTTAAGTAATTGATTAAGGATAAAACAGAACTAAGAGTTTACATATCAATGTAGCATGTACTGAGGATCTACCTCAGTGAACTGTCAGGAGCTCAAAATACATATGGCATGATCAGTGATTTAAGGATATTTAGCCAAGATTTTTGCAGGAGACACAAGGGATGAGGGTTTGATCTGTGGGTCAGGAAGATTCCCTGGAGGAGGAAATGGTAACTGACTCCAGTATTGTTGCCTGGGAAATTCCACAGGCAGAGGAGCCTGGTGGGCTACATACAGTCCATGGGATCACAAAGAGTTGGACACAACTGAGCGACTATGCAGCCGCAGCAGCCAAGACTTTTAAAATCAAGACACATAAATTCACACTTGAAAAAGGCACAAATGAATTATAAAAGCAGTCCATGTGGATCAAGAAAAGACAAAATCAATTTAAATGACTTGGATATGGTGCTCGCTTCAGCAGCATATATACAAAAATTGGAATGATATAGAGATTAGTATGACCCTGTGCAAGGATGACACATAAATGACTTAGGAATGTCTTAATGGAGATCTGATTTTCAATTAAGGATGAGTAGGACTGAGGTGGGATTCCCTGGTGGCTCAGATGACAAAGTGTCTCCCTGCGATGCGGGATACCCAGGTTCGATCCCTGGGTCGGGAAGGTCCCCTGGAGAAGAAAATGGCAACCCACTCCAGTATGCTTGCCTAGAAAATTCCATGGATGGAGGAGCCTGGTGGGCTACAGTCCATGGGGTCTCAAAGAGTCGGACACGACTGAGTGACTTCACTCACTCACTCAGGACTGAAGTAAGCAGAGAGAGGAGAAGGTGGTTGTGGTGAGGGAAACACCATGAGTAAATTAATGAAGCAGGTGCACAAAGGAACAGTGAAGGTGTGCAAATGGCCAAGCGTCCTGAGGTGACAGGAAAAAACCAAGGCTGTTGTCAAGATACAGAGACACCGGGGAGCATCTAGAATACCAAAATAAGGAGAAGTGATTTGGTTTGAAAATGAATTAAAGACCATTTCAAACTATTAAGTTGGTGAGTAATTTTTTTCTTTCATCTAACAGGTATTTGGTGAGCACTACAAAGAGCCGTTTATTACTCAAGCTGTTGGAAATACAGGAATGAATGTAACACAGGTTCTCTTCTCACTTTAGCCTACCTGCTAATGGTGGGTGAGGGGTAAGTTAGGTGGAGCAATTTATTACAGATGAAATAATAAATAAATATGTAGTATATCAAAGAGTGATTAACAGAATGAAGGGGAGAAATGGAATAAAAAACATAAAAGCAGCTGGGTAAACATAAAAAGAAAGGAGAACCATCTCAGTAATTCATATGTAGGACTAAATGAGTTTCCAGCGAGGTAGTTATAAGACATTCAGTTCAGTTCAGTTCAGTCCAGTCACTCAGTTGTGTTTGATTCTTTGCAACTCCATGGATGGAGTATGCCAGGCTTCCCTGTCCATCACCAACTCCCAGACTTTGCTCAAACTCATGTCCATCCAGTCAGCGGTTCCATCCAATCACTTTATCCTCTGTGGTCCCATTTCCTCCTGCCTTCAATCTTTCCCAGCATCAGGGTCTTTTCCAATGAATCAGTTCTTTGCATCTGGTGGCCAAAGTATTGGCGCTTTAGCTTCAGCATCAGTCCTTCCAATGAATATTCAATACTGATTTCCTTTAGGATTGACTCTTTTGATCTACTTGCAGACCAAGGAAGTCTCAAGAGTCTTCAACACCACAGTTCAAAAGCATCAATTCTTTGGCGCTCAGCTTTCTTCATGGTTCAGCTCTCACATCTTTTTTTTTTTTTTGTAATTATTTTTTATTGGAGGCAAATTATTTTACAATATTATATTGGTTGGTTTTGCCATACATTGACATGAATTCGCCCCGGGTTTACATAAGTTCCCCCTCCTGAACCCCCCTCCCACCTCCCTCCTCCCTTTATCCTCCCTCTGGGTCATCCCCGCATGCCAGCCCCGAGTATCCTATAACATGCATTGATCCTGAACTAGTGATTCATTTCACATATGACAACATACGTGTTTTCAATGACATTCTCCCAAATCATCCCAACCTCACCCTCTCCCACAGAGTTCCAAAGACTGATCTATACATCTGTGTCTCTTTTGCTGTCTCGTATACAGGGTTATCATTTGCATCTTTCTAAATTCCATATATATGCGTTAGTATGCTGTATTGGTGTTTTTCTTTCTGGCTTACTTCACTCTGTATAATAGGCTCCAGTTTCATCCACCTCATTAGAACTGATTCAAATGTATTCTTTTTAATGGCTGAATAATACTCCATTGTGTATATGTACCAAAGCTTTCTTATCCATTCGTCTGCAGATGGACATCTAGGTTGCTTCCATGTCCTGGCTATTATAAACAGTGCTGCAATGAACATTGGAGTACATGTGTCTCTTTCAATTCTGGTTTCCTCGTTGTGTATGCCCAGGAGCTCTACTACAAAGCCACAGTCATCAAGACAGTATGGTACTGGCATAAAGACAGAAATATAGATCAATGGAACAAAATAGAAAGCCCAGAGATAAATCCACACACCTATGGACACCTCATCTTTGACAAAGGAGGCAAGAATATAAAATGGAGAAA
Source organism: Moschus berezovskii (assembly GCF_049115385.1). Classification (NCBI taxonomy): domain Eukaryota; kingdom Metazoa; phylum Chordata; class Mammalia; order Artiodactyla; family Moschidae; genus Moschus; species Moschus berezovskii. The sequence goes on from NC_142460.1 coordinate 63,124,787, forward strand.
AGACAGTCTCTTTAACAAGTGGTGCTGGGAAAACTGGTCAGCCACTTGTAAAAGAATGAAACTAGAACACTTCCTAACACCATACACAAAAAAAAACTCAAAATGGATTAGAGAGCTAAATGTAAGACCAGAAACTATAAAACTCCTGGAGGAGAACGTAGGCAAAACACTCTCCGACATAAATCACAGCAGGATCCTCCATGACCCACCTCCCAGAATATTGGAAATAAAAGCAAAAATAAACAAATGGGACCTAATTAAAATCAACAGCTCTCACATCTATACATGACTACTGGAAAAAAAACATAGCTTTGACTAGATGTACCTTTGTTAGTGAAGTAATGTCTTTGATTTTTAATATGCTGTTTAGTTGGTCATAGCTTTTCTTCCAAGGAGCAAGCGTCTTTTAGAGTCATGGCTGCAGTAACAATCTGCAGTGATTTTGGATCCCAAGAAAATTAAATCTGTCACTGTTTCCATTGTTTCCCCATCTATTTGCCATGAAGTGATTGGATTTGATGTCATGGTCTTCATTTTTTGAATGTTGAGCTTTAAGCCAGCTTTTCCCACTCTCCTGTTTCACTTTCATCAAGAGGCTCTTCAGTTCTTCTTCACTTTCTGCAATAAGGGTGGTGTCATCTGCATATCTGTGGTTATTGATATTTCTCCTGGCAATCTTGATTGCAGCTGTGCTTCATCCAGCCCAGCATATTACATGATGTATTCTGCATAGAAGTTAAATAAGCAGGGTGACAATATACAGCCTGTCGTTATCCTTTCCCAATTTGGAACCAGTCCGTTGTTTCATGTCCTGTTCTAACTGTTGCTTCTTTACCTGCATACAGGTTTCTCAGGAGGCAGGTCAGGTGGTTTGGTATTCCCATCTCTTTAAGAATTTTCACAATTTGTCATGATCCACACAGTCAAATGTCAATGAAGCAGAAGTAGATGTTTTTCCTGAATTCTCTTGCTTTATCTGTGATCCAACACACATTGGGAATTTGATCTCTGGTTCCTCTGTCTTTTCTAAAACCAGTTTGGACATCTGGAAATTCATGGTTCATGTACTGTTGAAGCTTGGCTTGGAGAATTTTGAGCATTACTTTGCTAGTGTGTGAGAAAAGTGCAAATGTGCAGTAGTTTGAACATTCTTTGGCATTGCCCTTGAATGAAAACTGACCTTTTCCACTCCTGTGGCCACTGCTGAGTTTTCCAATTTTTCTGGCATATGGAGTGCAGCACTTTCACAGCATCATCTTTTAGGATTTAAATAGCTCAACTGGCATTCCATCACCTCCACTAGCTTAGGTCATAGTGATGCCTCCTAAGGCCCACTTGACCTCACATTCCTGGAAATCTGGGTCTAGGTGAGTGATCACACCGTTGTGGTTATCTGGGTCATGAAGATCTTTTTTGTATATTTCTTCTGTCTTCTGGTCACCTCTTCTTAATATCTTTGGGACAAACCAACTCAGTGTGATGACCTTCACTGAACATACCAAACCTTTTAGTCTCTTCTCAAAATTCTAATCATACTCATAAACCATATTAATTCATCCAGTAAAAGGCCAAACTAATGCAAGACCCTTATCTGCTCATTTTAAATTTATGTAGAATAATAAAGAGAATTGTTAAATGAGGTCAGTTACTTAATAATCAACAGGTGATGCTCAAATGACCTTCATGACCTTAGTGAAGACAAGTGGTTTTAACCTCAATACTTAGAAGAAATCCTGATGTGTGCAGAAAAATCCCTTAAGATGTGTGGAAACTTTTAACTTTTCGCTGAAAGAAACATAATTATTGACTCTAACCTATTTGTAGCCTGCCATATTTTCATTCTTTTAATCCCAAATGTTTTAGAGAACAAGATTTATATTCTGAAATTCTATGAGCCCTAACACCAAAAAACAAATAGGAGATACAAATCTAGATAAGGGAAATATTCTATTTTTCAATTTTAATACTACCCGTTATTATTGAATTATCTGAAGAATTAAACATCTTGTTGTCAACTACTCAGTCATCTTTCTAGTTCCTCTCAAATCTAAAGGCTATAATAAAAGTAGGATGAGAATAAAACTTTAATTCCCACTGATATTTTCTGATTAAGGCAAACATCAAAATATACAGGTAAGGATACAAATAACTATTAAATAATTTGGAAATGATAATGAAAGTTTTACTTTATAGTTTAGCTGAATAATTTAGGGCTTATGTTTAATACTTTAAAAGAAATAAAAGTTTCAGCTGGGGTCTTTAATATTTGACAATGGAAAATAAATCCATTTTCAACATAGAACTGCTATGATTAGACAAAATGTCAGTATTCCTAGTGAATCACCTAGGAAGATAGCCATTTAAAGGAAACAAAGCTTATTCTAAAATACTGTATTAAAAGTTAAATGATTTTCTCTTTTTCCAAGAGTTAGAAAATAAAGTAAAAGGCAAACTTACCTTTATTTATTAGCTTCTAATCTACAGTGATATTGTTCACAAAATCTTAACATAATTTTCTTAGAAACAGAAAAATAGATAAGTCAACTCCAATAAAAGATATCTAGTTTTTAAAATTTTACTATTTTAGATTGTTTGCAGCTTTATTGTTGAATTGTATGAGTTCCTTACATATTTTGGATATTAACCCTTAATAGTTTAAAATGATGAGTTTTGAATAATTTTCTGATAGGAAAACTAAACTAGTCATTAAAGGTCACTGGTAGGATACTGAAAACAAGTTCACACATCCCAGGTTACTGGGATGGAGGTAGGACTGGAATCAACACTGCTTTTTCCCCATAGCACAGTACATCTGTTATAAGAAGTATAAGTCACGCTTAAACTCAAAATGCCTATAGTATAATAAGAAAATCACATGTGCACATATATAAAAGCACTGTAGAGAAAAAAGCACTGTATAACAGCCATTGTAAATTGTGCAGGGTATTTAAGATATTGTCGAGAGTAAATAAATTGGAAATCTGTGTGATCTGGAGCATTTGGTTAAAATTTTAGGAAGTATCATTATATATAAATTATGCTTTACATAAAGGAAGAAAGGATTTATAAAAGGCAACAGGACTAATGGCATGGACAGAGTTAGAGTTTATGGAAATGTGTATGACACTAGAAAAAGGAGTGAAATAAGTAATAACCAATTCATATTTTATCCCTTAGCTCCCTGAGTTTACTTGTATTAAAACTTAATAGTCCTCTCATTTATCCTTGGTGAACTTCATACAATTCCTGCAAAATAAAGTTAACCTACGTATTGCATGCTATTTTCAAAGAGTCACTCCACGAGAGAGCATATGAAAACTCTTTTCAAAATAATATATATCAGTTCAGTTCAGTTGCTCAGTCGTGTCTGATTCTTTGCGACCCCATGAATCACAACACGCCAGGCCTCTCTGTCCATCACCAACTCCCGTAGTTCACTCAAACTCATGTCCATCGAGTCGGTGATGCCATCCAGCCATCTCAATCTCTGTCATCCCCATCTCCTCCCGCCCCCAATCCCTCCCAGCATCAGACTCTTTTCCAGTGAGTCAACTCGTCACATGAGGTGGCCAAAGTATTGGAGTTTCAGCTTTAGCATCAGTCCTTCCAATGAACACCCAGGATTGATCTCCTTTAGAATGGACTGGTTGGATCTCCTTGCAGTCCAAGGGACTCTCAGGAGTCTTCTCCAGCACCACAGTTCAAAAGCATCAATTCTTTGGCGATCAGCTTTCTTCACAGTCCAACTCTCACATCCATACATGACCACGGGAAAAACCATAGCCTTGACTAGACGGACCTTTGTTGGCAAAGTAATGTATCTGCTTTTTAATATGCTATCTAGGTTGGCCATAACTTTCCTTCCAAGGAGTAAGCGTCTTTTAATTTCCTGGCAGCAATCAGTATCTGCAGTGATTTTGGAGCCCAAAAAAATAAAGTTTGACACTGTTTCCACTGTTTCCCCATCTATTATATATATATATATGGAAGTTGATTTAAATTTATTTTAAAGATCCTTAATATAAAAACTGACACTAAACTTATTTGGAAATACTGGAAAAAAATAACTACCCTAGATTTGTACATAAAACTTTCACACACAAATTCATAGGTCAAGCCTTTACAACTGTAAGCATTCAACATGGAATTATTAAAATATTCTTGTGAATTCTGAGTCTTAGAATTAAGGTCACAGAAACTGGCATGTTAGGAGAATGAACATCCCCTAGAAGTTACTGTGCTAATACAATACAGACAACACAAGAAGTTTTAAGAAGCTCTTTCCCATGTAATAAAAAAAATTAAGGGAAAATAATACATATATATATTCAAAACTTAATCATATATCACCATAATTCCTATCTCAACAGATAACACAGAGATGACTGAGAATAATCTCTCCTTGACAACTGAATTTATCCTCATAGGATTTACAAATAACCCAGAGCTGAAGACCCTTCTGTTTCTGATGTTCTTTACCATCTATCGGATCACCATGGTGGGGAATCTTGGCCTGGTGGTATTGATAGTTACAGAGCATCGTCTGCACACACCAATGTATATCTTCCTGGGTAGTCTCGCTCTGATGGATTCCTGCTGTTCCTGTGCCACTACCGCCAAGATGCTACAGAACTTCTTTATGAATGCATGTCACAATTGTATTGTCTCTGCCTTGCTGAAATTACAAATGGCTTTCTCCTGGCAGCAATGGCCTATGATCACTATGTGGCCATCTGCAAACCACTGCAGTACCACACTGTGATGTCAAAGAAACTCCGCATTCAGATGACCACAGGGGCCTACATAGCTGGAAACCTGCATTTCACAATTCATGTGGGGTTTCTGTTTAGGTTGACTTTCTGCAGATCTCATCACATCAAATCAGTCAGTTTTTTGTGTGATGTTCTTCCATTATAGAGACTCTTCGGTGTTGACCCTTACATCAATGAATTGCTGATATTTATCTTTTCAGGGTCAATTCAAACCTTCACTATTACCATAGTAATAATCTCTTACCTCTTCATCCTTTTTATGATTTTTAAAATGAAATCCAAAGAGGGAAAAGGGAAAGCCTTTTCTACTTGTGCATCCCACTTTCTCTCTGTCTCAATATGCTATGGTTCCCTTCGCTTCATGTAGATTCAACCAAATTCAGGTAATGAAGAAGATAAAGATATACCTGCTGCTATTTTTTATACACTATTGATTCCCTTATTAAAGCCCTTTTATTTACAGACTAAGAAATAAGGAAGTAATAAATGTTATGAAAAAATTATGAAGATTTCATAATAATCTGAAACAAATATCATTCCCTATGAATAATTGATTTTAATTTGATAAACTTTAGTTTCAAAATCAAGCAATACTGAGAAAGTGGTAAATGGCCATTTTGCATGAAAAATATTAAATTACTAAAACATGATGTTGTGTAAGTCAAGCAAACTAAATAATTATCCTTGAGGTAACAAATTATGTCAGGATGTATTTATATATACTAGCAACTATTTGTTTCAGAGTATATTGAGCTACAATTTTCAATAAATTCAATAAATGTTAGAAATAGAGGTAACTATATATGAAAGTCTCCTCCATTTAATACTATTGGCAACATCCTGGAATCCCACAAGGCATAATGTTACAAAATCTCCCATATTCCAGGTTCTCAAATACCAAACCCTTCTTAACAGCATGTGATAGAAGTAAACTATGTTTGAATTTGAAACACAATTTTTAGTTTGCTTCAGAAATTATACTTAATGATGAAATCAAGCAGAAAATACATTCTCTAAGCAGTTTCCTTCTTAGTGTTAGTTTTCTCTCAAGTTCTCTGAAATAGAGTATCTGAATATATCACTGATTTATCAATATGAAGTTGAAAGTGAAGCTATTTATATGACATCTCTATGAATTTTACATTTTCATGTAGTTTGACTGACTATCCATCATATGATAGTGCAATTTATTAATTAAAGGGCTTTGTTCTCTGATAGTATTACTTGCCTTGTTTGCCATTAGAAATACCACTAACCTGGACTGACTGCAATGTAACATACCAATATAAAAATAGCATTAACAAAAAAGCTGGAGGTGTTTTTCAAGCATAAAAGAGGCAGAAAAAAGTGAAAATTCTGATTATCTAAACTATTTATTGATTCTTACATGGGCAAATATGAAAGAAAAAATAATTTACTGACAAACTATCATCAGCTGTTCACTAAGCTAGACTTTATATACATTACCCCTCAACTAGTTAGACCTTTTTCATGCTGGTCCTTGGTATAAAAATCTCATACTTTGAAATACTGAGGAATGTGCCAAACTCATCCAATTCACCTGGTCTGACCTAGAATTTGAATCTACACTGTCTTTTCCTCTACATGCTTTGGGAGTTCAGAAAATTGAGAGCCTCTAGCTTGGGGTATTGAGTTCTTAAGTAGCATGGGAAGTAACCTGTGATACTGAAAACTGGGGGGAAATGTAGTATTTGGAGAAACACAGGAGCGGATATGACCAGAGTCAATATTTATAGAAATGAGTGTGGTACTGGGAGCGGGAGATGAGGAAGGTGAACCACAGAACAATTAGAAAGTGGACAAAACTATTGTAGAGAGCTGTTGGTGAATGTGGAGAAAAGGGGGAAAGAGGATCAGGTTACTGAGAAATTTATACACCACCCTAAAGAATCCGAATTTATCTTAGAGCCATCAAACACTGAAGATAACCTGGCGCAGAGTGATGCGACTGTACAGTTCAGAAATATCTTGAAACTGACTGGAAGGAGACTAGAATCAAGGAGACTAACTTATTTTTAAGGAGAACTGAAACTGGAGGATATCCTAAACAGAGGGAAGTGGACAGAAAGAAGCAACATTTTAAAGAAAAAATAGTAAACTGCAATACTTTGGCCACCTCATGCGACGAGTTGACTCACTGGAAAAGACTCTGATGCTGGGAAAGGTTGGGGGCGGGAGGAGAAGGGGACGACTGAGGATGAGATGGCTGGATGGCATCACCGACTCTGTGGACATGAGTTTGAGTGGACTCCGGGAGTTGGTGATGGACAGGGAGGCCTGGCGTGCTGTGATTCATGGGGTCGCGGAGAGTCGGACACAACTGAGTGACTGAACTGAACTGAACTGAAGCTGTTAGATAATAAAATGAGTCAAACATGACATAACTGATTTCATACTCAATAAGGTACCTGACATGTGGTCATTCAATAAGCATTTCCTTCAATATGATTTTAACATAACTAAGTTAAAATGTAATAGGCATATTATTTTCTTTTAATAAATTAATACATTTTAATTTCTCAATTTCAAATCTCATACTGTAAATACTGATAGATATAACCCACATAAACAAAGCTTTTTAGGATTTAACGTATTTTAGAAGCAAAAAGAAGTCTAGATAGCAAAACTTTGAGAAACTCTGAATTAAATAGATGTTCTAATCCTGTATCACCCTCTATTTTAGTGGATATTTTTAGTTATTAGACTTCCATGCATTGATATCATTTCCTTTTTCTAAGGGTACCATGATTTCTGTCATGGACATCTGTAGCATTCATCTCACCATTAGCAACACTGAATCCCAGAGGTCTGTTAAGGGAAAGTATGTGACTTACCTGAGGTCAGTGAGAAAAACAGAGGTGATTTTCCAGGAGTTTCTAGGAAATATGTATCCTTTATTTTAATATAGGTCCACAAACAGGTAGTGTTTGTCTCTCTGATTTTCATGAAGCTTGGCACAGTTAACATTCCTCTTGTTAGCAAGAGTGAAAACAGCCTAGAAATGAAGTCAAACAGACAAGGAAAACAGCTGAAGAATCACAGAGAAACAGAATCACTGGAATAAACATTCTTCCAGTTGCATAATCCAAAATATCTTCTTACAGTCCGAGGCACCTTATTTACAAATGAATAAATATCAACTGAAATACTTATTATTTACAAATTTACAAATAACTTTCCAAAAAGTTTTTACCCATATCCATTTAATGCTCTATTAAGTCTTTTATTTTAATTATTAAATTTTAATTTCCAATGTGTTATACCTCAGTCATGTCTGACTCTTTGTAGCCCCATAGACTGTAGCTCACCAGGCTCCTCTGTCCATGGATTTCTCCACACAAGAATACTGGAGTGGGTTGCCATTTCCTTCTCCATAAACATATTGTTCAGTTCAGTTCAGTCACTCAGTCGCGTCCACCTCTTTGCAACCCCATGGACTGCAGCATGCCAGACTTTCCTTTCCATCAGCAACTTCCGAAGCTTGCTCAAACTCATGTCCATCGAGTCAGTGATAGCATCCAACCATCTCATCCTCTGTCATTCCCTTCTCCACATGACCTCAATCTTTCCAAGCATCAGGATCTTTTCCAATGAGTCGGTTCTTCATATTAGGTGGCCAAAGTCTCAGCTTCAGCACCAGTCCTTTCAATGAATATTCAGGACTGATTTCCTTTAAGATGTACTGGCTGGATCTCCTTACAGTCCAAGGGACTCTCCAACACCACAGTTCAAAAGCATCAATTCTTCAGCACGTTCAACTTTCTTTATAGTCCAACTCTCACAGCCATACATGACTACTGGAAAAACCATAGCTTTGACTAGACAGACCTTTGTTGGTAAAGTAATGTCTATGGTTTTTAATATGCTGTCTAGGTTGGTCATAACTTTTCTTCCAAGGAGTGTCTTTTAACTTCATGGTTGCAGTCACCATCTGCAGTGATTTTGGAACTCCCCAAAAAATAAAGTCTCTCACTGTTTCCATTGTTTCCCCATCTATTTGCCATGAATTGATGGAACCGGATGTCACGATCTTAGTTTTCTGAATGTTGAGTTTTAAGCCAACTTTTTCACTCTCTTCTTTCACTTTCATCAAGAGGCTCTTTAGTTCTTCTTTGCTTTCTGCCATAAGGGTGGCGTCATCTGCATATTGTAGACTGAGTGAATAAAAAGCAACACAGTAGGTTGTCAGAATAAACAAGGAGATACAAGAAGCTAAATAATAGTGCAAAAACTAAAAACTCAGAATATGACAAAAGCATAATTTCGAATCAATAGATAAATGATAGTATTTGGAAAACTTCTGCACTGAGAAATAAGATTGTATTTATATTTATACTAAAATATATTTCATGTGTACTCAAAACATAAGAACAATACTGAATATAAATAGTAGAAGTAATTCTGAGAAAGGAAAAGATTTACTGTAGAAACACCAAATCTAGAAATCATAAACCGGATAACTGATATATATAATTCTCCTGATCATTGCCTATTTGCTCTCAATCCATTTCTCAACTTTCACATCTATGTTTTGTTTTATAAGCAATTTCCACTGTAAACTTTTTGCCAGACTCCCTTTCAAATGGCTTCTGGCTAGATTTGGACAATGAGAGGCACTGATAAGAAGTGTCAGAGTGGAGGAAAAGAAATCACAATATCTCTCCCCTTTTTCTCTGCTACAGGCAGTGTCTCCAGAACAACTTGCATCTTCTCACTGTGTCCAGCACCGACAAGAAAATTGCTCAAGGCTGACATCAATGGTTCTGTTAACATCATTGATCCCTGTAGGAGCTTCCCACCGTTAGTAATCTTTCAATTGTCTTACTTGTGCTTGTTTTTTGTTTTTATAATGCTTTGGAACTGTTCACTAAATTTTTCTCATTTTAACCAGGGGGCAAGATCTCAGTTTTGTTGAGCTGACCCTCTTAAAATGACAACATAAAGTGTTAAAACCTTTACACAACAATAAAAAAGCAGAGTAAACAGCCAAATAAAAATATAAAAAAACAAAAGAAATTTATGAGAGAAAGAAATGTTAAATGTCTTTTAAGGAGCACTTATAATTCATATAAAAATGTAAACCTCTGAACAAAATAAGGACCAATAGCCATTCAAAAAAAATAAAATGTCCAGTAAGTTTAAGAAAATATATTAAGTTCATTTTAAATTAAGGATATGAAAACATTATGGCTTTATTTATTTCACTTTGGTAGTGATAAGGGGAAAGAAGAGCTATAATTCTGGCAAATATTTAAAGGAGTATGATAGCAAATTTGTTGGGACCATAATGGAGTAGGTACATTACTCAGATTGAAACAGTCTTTCTGGAGGACAGTGTAACAAAACAGACTAAAAACCTCCATAACTCTCATAAACTTTGACCCAGGCTGTTCTCTTCTATTAGTAATATATCAGAGGTAAATAACATATTTATACAGATATTAATAAGTAGCTTGTTTACAGTAAAAGAAAATGAAATTAAAAGATTCTTCAAAAAAGAAGTACACTTTAAATGATACATAAAAACTCACAGTAACTACAAGCAAAAATCTAGTGTAGAAACACAAAGGCTAAAAAGAAGGGGATCAAAGCATACAACTAAGAAAAGTATTAATATCAAATCACAGATAAGAGAGCAAGAGATGAATAACAGAATAGAGGAATTACAAAATAGTATGAAAACAACAGAATGATATTAGTAAGCCCTGAGTATCAATAATTACTTTAAATTCACAATCAAAGGATGTAGAGTAGCTAAATGAATTTTTTTAAGTCTTCCATATGCTGCTTATAAGACATTCATTTCAGATATAAGGAGACACAAAGACTGAAAATGAAGGGATGAAAACAAAAATTCTAGGCAAATGAAAACCAAAAGGATGTTGTGGTAGTACACTTACATCCAGAAAACAGACTTTAAGACACAGACTTTAAAATGAGACAAAGAAGTTTATTTTAAAATGATAAAGGGGATATAACATTTTTAAGCATTATTGTACCCAACATGGGGTACCTAATTTTTATTAAGTGACCTAAAGGGAGAAATAATATAATAACAGTAGGGAACTTCCCACTTTTACCACACAGAAACTCAATAAGGAACTTTTGCCTTAAATTATGAACTTAACAGACATATAAAAATATTCCATCCAAAAGTAACAGAATACACAGTCTTCTCAAGTGCACATAAAACATTATCCAATATAGGTTATATGTTAAGTCATAAAATAAACCTTAAGAACTTTAAGGAGACTGAAAACACATGAAGCATCTTTTCCTAGTCCAAAGATATGAAATAAATTATCACAAAACTTGAAAATGCAAAAATGTATGGGGATAAAGGACTTCCTTGGTGGCTCAGGGGTAATGTACTGCCAATGCAGGACATGTGAGTTCCACTCCTGGGTCAGGAAGATCCCCTGGAGAAGGAAATAGCAACCCACTACAGTATTCTTGCCTGGAGAGAATGAGGATAGATGAGTCTGGTGGGCTATAAGTACATGGGGCTGCAAAGAGTAGGACATGACCAAGCACACACACACACACACACACACACACACACACACACACACGGTGCATAATCAAAATAATGGGAAATTTTCTAGAAACATCAGTTCAGTTCAGTTCAGTTCAGTCGCTCAGTCGTGTCCGACTCTCCGCAACCCCATGAATCACAGCACGCCAGGCCTCCCTGTCCATCACCAACTCCCGGAGCTCACTCAAACTCATGTCCACAGAGTCGGTGATGCCATCCAGCCATCTCATTCTCCGTCGTCCCCTTCTCCTCCCACCCCCAACCTTTCCCAGCATCAGAGTCTTTTCCAGTGAGTCAACTCGTCGCATGAGGTGGCCAAAGTATTGCAGTTTCAGCTTTAGCATCAGTCCCTCCAAAGAACATCCAGGATTGATCTCCTCTAGAATGGACTGGTTGGATCTCCTTGCAGTATAAGGGACTCTCAAGAGTCTTCTCCAACACCACAGTTCAAAAGCATCGATTCTAGAAACATACAAATTACTAAAACTGAATCATAAAGAAACTGAAAATCCCAGAATAATGACTAGTAATTACTAGACACTGATTCACTCATCAAAAACTACCCAAGAAACAAGCCCAGGACCAGATGGCTACACTGCTGCATTCTTCCAAATATTTAGAGAAGAATAAACACCAATCCTTCTCAAACATTTCCATAAACAGAAGATGAGGGAGCACTTTTAAACTCATTTAGAAGGTCAGAATTACTCTGATACCAAAACTAGACAGACTGCACAAGAAAAGATAATAAGAAACCAATATTTCTAGTGAACAACCATCAGAATAATCATCTTAATGAATGCAGAAAAAAGCACTTGAAAACATTTAACATCCATCTATAAAAACCATAACAAAGTGGGTATAGCAGGAATGCACCTCAACATAATAAAGGTCACATATGACAAGCCTATAGCTAAATGATATTGAACAGTGAAAATATGAAACTTTGCCTCTGACATCAGAATCAAAACAGAGAACCACTCCTGGCACATTCACTGAATACAGTGTTAGAAGTTCTAGACACTGGCATTGAGTGAGTGATAATCGCTCAGTCGTATCCTGCTCTTTGCAAACCCAGGGACTCCAGCCCCTGCCAGGCTCCTCTGTCCATGGAATTCTCCAGGCAAGAATACTGGAATGGGTTGCCATTTCCTTCTCCAGGTTATCTTCCCTACCCTAGACAAAAACAAATAAATACTGGCCTCCAAATCTGAAAGAAAGTAGTAAAAATGTCATAATTTGCAGATGACATCATATTACACATAGAAAACCCTCAAGATCCCACCTATATACAGTTAGAAATAAGTGAATCCAATATATTTTCAGGACACAAAATCAATATGCAAAAATCAATTGATTTTCTATGCAGACTAACAGAAAGTAAAATTAAGGAAAAGATCAAATTTATAATTGCCTCAGAATCCCAGGGACAGGGCAGCCTGGTGGGCTTCTGTCTATGGGGTCACACAGAGTCGGACACGACTGAAGTGACTTAGCAGCACACAGAAATAAAACAACTAAACATATAAAGAAGGAACTACAACAAGACAATAGGAGGGGTGCACTCACAATACAGTCAATTCTCATACCCCCAGGAGGGTGACCCAAAAATGGGAGAATAGTTAAAATTGTAGAGGCTCTCCCCAAGGAATGAGGGGTATTAGCCTCACATTGGGCTACCCAGTTCAAAGATCCTGTGCAGGGAAGACAAGTCCCTGGAACATTTGGCTCTGAAGGCCAGTGGGGCTTACTTTTAGGAGTCCCAGAGGGCTTGAGGAAATAAAGAATTCATATTCAAAATGCACACACAAAATCTCACATGCTCTGGGAACTAGGACAGAAGCAGTAAGTTGAGAGGAACCTGGGTCACACTGACCTGCTGATCTTGGATTTTTCCCCAGAGAGGCAAGAGGCAACTGCATATCACCATGGAGACACATACATCAGAGGCAGCCATTTTGGGGAGCTCTTTCTACCAACAGGTAAATACTGGTGCTGGCAAGCACCATGCTGGAATTAACTACTGGGTGCATCTTTGTTCCTACCCAATAGCATATCGGTAACAGTGCGGGGAGGCTTCTAGCCAAACAACTAATTGGGTGAACATAGCCCCACTCACCAGCAGAGAAGCTACCATAAGACCCAGGGAGCCAACTGATGGACCTGGCCACCAGAGCGCTCAGGCCTTGCCCCCACACACCAGTGCACAGGAACTAGACCAGGAACTCCCAGAGTCCTGCAGCCAGAGACCACAGGAGCCAGCTCTATCCACCTGTGGGCAGGCACCAGTCCCAGAATTCCTGGACCAACCTCTAGTATGCATGCTGTAGCCTTAGGCTCAGCCTCGCACCCAGGGGGCAGATAAGTCACAGAACAGTAACATCCCTGCAGCCTCCTGACATAGCACTCCCACCAGTAGGTCAACAACTGCCCCAGAACCAGCTGGGCCCTGTCCCTTCCCACCAGCAAGCCAACGCAAGCTTTGAAACAGCCCTAATCCCATTGCCAGCTATGTCAGGAATTGGTCCCACCAAACAGTTGCCTGACATCAGCTCTGGGATACCTGGGCCCTACAATCTGACCACAGGACTTGGATCTGCTTGCTGTAAGCCAGCAGTAGCCTCAGTGCCTGGATTTACACACCAGTGGGTTGTCACCAGCCCTGGGGTCTCCTGGGCTTCACCTCTGCCCATCAGTGAGCCAGAACTAGTTGTGGGGCTCACTGGGGTCCTGCAGCATAAAGCCCTGTAACCTGGCCTCACCAGCCAATGGTAGCAGGCTCCACACAAGGCAAGGCCTGGCAACCAACATGGACCAGGAGACAACTAAGTCTACTAGACCACCCACAGTAGTCAGCCTGCCACAACAGAAAGAATAATTCAGCCCACACAAGGGCACTCCTATAGCATCCAGGTCTGGTGATGAGAGGGGATTGCACTGCTGGAATACTTAGGACATCTCCTATAAAATACCACTTCCATAAGGTTGGGAAACATGACCGACCCACAAGACACTCAAAAAAAAAAAAAAACCAGTTAAGCAAAATGAGATGACAGAGGAACATGTTCTAAATGAAGGAACAAGATAAAACCCCAAAAGAAAGACTAAGTGAAGATAGGCAATCAACCCAAGAAAGAGTTCAAGGCAAGGATCATGTTAATGAACAAATAACTCAGGAGAAGAATGGATGCACAAAGCAAGAAATTAGAAGTTTTTAACAAACAGTGTATGGCTGTGAGAGCTGGACCATAAAGAAGGCTGAGCACCAAAGAATTAATGCTTTCAAACTATGATGCTGGACAGGACTCTTGAGAGTCCCTTGGACAGCAAGGAAATCAAACCAGTCAATGCTAAAGGAAATCAACACTGAATACTCATTGGAAGGACTGATGCTGAAGCTGAAGCTCCAATACTTTGGCCACCTGATGTGAAGAGCCAACTCATTGGAAAAGACCCTGATGCTGGTAAACATTGAGGGCAGGAGGAGAAGGGGGTGACAGAAGACAAGATGGTTGGATGACATCATCGACTCAATGGACATGTTTGAGCACACTATGAGAGACAGTGAAAGACAGAGAAGTCTAGCATGCCGCAGTCCACGGGGTCACAAAGAATCAGACACAACTGAGTGACTGAACAAAACAACAATTAGAAAATACAAAGGACATCCAAAGAGAGATGACTAATACAATAACTGGTGAAAAATACACTAGAAAATATCAACAGTATATTAGGACGTGGATCAGCAACATGGAACAGAATAGTAGAAATTACTAACACTGAACAGAAAAAAGAAACTGGAATGGCAAGAAATTTAACAGTCCTCTAGGACAACATCAAGCATACTAATATTTATATTATAGGGGTCCCAGAAAGAGAAGATAGTTAAAAGAGGTTGAGAATAAAATTTGAAGATGTAACAACTTAAAACATCCCTTAAAACGAGATGGGAAGGACTTCCCTGGTGGCTCAGACAATAAAGCGTCTGCCTACAATGCGGGAGACCCGGGTTCGATCCCTGGGTTGGGAAGATCCCCTGGAGAAAGAAATGGAAACCCACTCCAGTACTCTTGCCTGGAAAATCCCAGGGACAGAGGAGCGTGGTAGGCTGCAGTTCAAGGGTAGCAAAGAGTCAGACACGACTGAGCTACTTCACTTTCTTTAACCTGGGAAAGGAAACAGTCATCCAAGTCAAAGAAGCAAGAGAGTCCCATATAGGACTAACCCAAAGAGGAACTAATCAAGGTACATTGTACTTAAAATGTTAAAAAATAAAGATAAAGAGAATATTAAAAGCAGCAAGAGAAAAGTTACATACAAGGGAACTCCTACAAGGCTATCAGATGACTTGTCAGAACAAACTTGCAAACCAGAAATGAGTGGCATAATATTTATAAAGTGATGACGGAGAAAAACCTACAACCTGTAATAGTCTACCCAGCAAGGCTCTCATTCAGATTTGATGGCAAGATCAAAAGTTTTACAGAGAGGGAAAAACTACAAAGTTCAGCACCACCAAACTAGCTTTATAAGAAATATTAAAGGGACTTCTATAAGTGGATAACAGAAGACCACAACTATAAATATGAAAATTAGGGAAGGAGAATAGGCATCCATAAGGCAAATATACAACAAATAGTAGTAAATCATCCATGCATGAAGTCAATAAGAAGGTTGAAAAATAAAAGTAGCAAAATCATTTATATCCTAAATAAGCAGTTAGAAAATACACAAAACAGATATAAAACAAGATATTAAAAATAGTAACTGTGAGGAAAGGACAGTATAAATGCAGGATTTTTTAAAATGCATTTGAAATTAAGTGATTATATATAAATATATGTATATATAAGCACTACAAAAAGAAGGATAAAACTCCCTAAGTTTAGTAAATAAAAAGGAATCATAAAATGAGAGCAGAAATACACATAATAGAGACTAAAAAATAGAAAGGATTTTTTAAAAAGGTGGTAATTTGCAAAGATAAAGAAAATTGATCAACATTAGCCAGATATATCAAGAAAAGAAAGAAAGGATGCAAATCAATACATTTAGAAATGTAACATAACAAATACCATAGAAATACAAGGAGTCATAGGAGATCACTGAAACAATTACAAGCCAATAAAATAGATAACCTAGAAGGAAATGGATGAATTATTAGAAATTTAAAATTTCCCAAGACTGAACTTGGCAAAAATACAAAATATGACCAGAGCTATAACCAGTAAAGCAACTGAATCAATGGGAGACAAACAAACAAAAAACCTCCCTGCAAACAAATGTCCAGGACAAGATGGCTTCACAGGTAAATTCTACTAAACGTTGAGAGAAAAGAAAACAACTATCATTTTCAAACTTATTCAAAAGTTGAAGAGGGAAGGAATGCTGCTGAACTGTACCTAAGGCCAGTATCACTCTGAAAGCAAAACCAGACAAAGATATCACAAAAAAAGAAAATTACAAGCCAATAGCACAGATGAACATAGATGCAAAAATCCTCAGCAAAATGTGAGCAAACTGAATCCAACCATATATCAGAAGTTCACACACAATGATCAAGTAGGATTTATCCAAGGGATTCAAGGATGGTTCAATATCTGCAAGTAAATCAATACAATACACCACATTAAAAAATTGAGAATAAAAATAATATCATCTCAATAGATGAAGAAAAAACTTTTCACAAAAATTCAGCATCTATTTATAATTAAAACTTCTCCACAAAAAGCGTATAGAGGGAACTTACCTCAACATAATAAAGGCCATATATGATAAGCCCACAGCTAACATTATATTCAATGGTGAAAAGCTGAATTCATTTCCTCTAAGAAGGGCTTCCCTGGTGGCTCAGAGGTTAAAGTGTCTGCCTCCAATGCGGGAGACCCGGGTTTGATCCCTGGATCGGGAAGATCCCCTGGAGAAGGAAACGGTAACCCACTCCAGTATTCTTGCCTGGAGAATCCTATGGACGGAGAAGCCTGGTAGGCTACAGTCCACGGGGTCGCAAAGAGTCGGACACGACTGAGCGACGGAACGGAACGGAAGATCAGGAATAAGATAAGGATGCCCACTCTTGCCACTTTTTTTTACATAATATTGGAAGTGCTAGCAACATCAAGAAAACAAGAAAAAGAAATAAATGAAATCCAAATTGGAAAGAAAGAAGTAAAACTGTCACTGTTTACAGATGACATAATCCTATACATAGGAAATTCTAAAGATGTCACCAAAAAAATACTGGAGCTCATCAATGAATTCAATAAAGTTGCAGGATGCAAAGTTAATATACAGAAATCTGTTGCATTTTTATACACTAATAACAAACCATCAAAAAGAGAAACAAAGGAAATAATTCAATCTACAATATCATCAAAAAGACTAAAATGCATAGGAATAAACCCACCAAAAGAGGTAAGAGATCTGTAGAAAGCTTTAGGACCCTGACAAAAGGGACTGAAGATGACACAAATAGATGGAAATACATGCTGTGATTTGGGATTGGAAGAATTAATATTGCTAAAATTACCATACTATCTAAGATCATCTACATATTCAATGCAATTTGTATCAAAATAGCAATGACATTTTACACAGAACTAGAACAAATAATTTTAAATTTGTATGGCAACCCAAATGGAACAATGGAAACAGTGACAGACTTTATTTTCTTGGGCTCCAAAATCACTGCAGATGGTGACTGAAGCCATGAAATTAAAAGACGCTTGCTCCTTGGAAGAAAAGCTACGACAAACCAAGACAGCATATTATAAAGCAGAGACACTACTTCGCCAGCAAAGGTCCATCTAGTCAAAGCTATGGTTTTTCTAATAGTCATGTATGGATGTGAAAGTTGGTCTATAAAGAAAGCTGAGCACTGAAGAATTGATGCTTTTGAACTGTGGTGTTGGAGAGTCCTTTGGACTGCAAAGAGATCCAACCAGTCCATCCTAAAGGAAATCAGTCCTGAATATTCATTGGAAGGACTGATGCTGAAGCTGAAACTCCAATACTTTGGCCACCTGATGCGAAGAACTGACCCATTGAAAAAAACCCTAATGCTGGGAAAGACTGAAGGCAGGAGAAGAAGGGGACAAGAGAGGATGAGATGGTTGGATGGCATCACCGACTCGATGGACATGCGTTTGAGCAAGCTACATTGTACAACTGAAACTTACATAATATACTTCAACTGCACCTCAATAAAGAAAAAATTAAGTACACAGCAAAAAAAAAAAAATACACAGCAAAAAAAAATTATAATGGCATTTTCCACAGAAGTAAACAATTAAAAAATTTGTATGGAACTACAAAATACCCCAAGTATCCAAAGTCATCCTGAGAAAGAAGGCAGACACACTACATATAATGTATAATATTGTATTAGTTTCATGTGTAAAACATAGTAATTCATTATTTTATAGATTATACTTCATTTAAAGTTAATATAAAATATTGGCTATATTCCCTATGTTGTACAATATATCATTGTAGTTTACTTATGTCATACCCAGTACTTCATATCTCTCAATCCTCTAACCTTATCTTGCAGCATGCCCATCTCCTCTCCAACTATTAACTGCTAGTTTATTCTCTGTATCAGTGAGTCTGTTTCTGCTTATTATATTCATTAATTTGTTTTATTATTTAGATTCCACATGTAATTTGCTTTAACTGCACTGTCTCACAGGGCATCTTTATATGTATTGGTTATGACTCTCCCTACAGAAATACATTTATGTCAGTCCTGAGAAATCTCTTAGGATTTGATAGAGAACTTTAAATTAGCATTGTAAGGAACATAATTGTTAACTAACCTATTTGAAACAGCTCATATTTTCATTCTTTTAATCCCAAATGTTTTCTAGACCAAGGTTTATATTCTGATGTTCTATGAGATCTAACACTATAAACCAAACAAGAGGTGTTACAAGACTTTTTTCAGTCAAATCCAGGTAAAGGATTTATTCTAATTTATCTTTAATTTTAGTATTAGTATCCATTAACATCTGTGAGGCATTAAGCATTTTTTGTTGTTGTTTTATTTCAACAACTCTGTTTTCTTCCCTGCTCTTCTCAAAACTGAAGGCAATGGAAAAATTAGGATGAGAATGACACTTCAATTCACTCTGACCTTTGCTGATTAAAGTCAAACCTCAAATTAAAGTCAAACAGGTAAGAAAACAAAGTAACTCTGTTAAACAATTTGGACACTTATATGGAATGTTTTTTCTAGTTAGGATGAATAAGTAGCTCATATTTAACACTTTAAAACAAATAACATGTTCAGCAAAGGCCTTTATTTTGAATTTTTGATTAAGGGAAAAAAACATTTTGATCACAGAATTAATATCAGACATCAGTCATTATTCCTAATGGATACCTAAACAAAGGCAGAAGACAGCCATTTAAAGGAAAACAAAATGTGTTCCCCAAAATTATATTACAATTTAAAGGGTTTTCTCTTTTTATACTTTTTAGAAAACTAACATATAAAGGGAAGCTTACTTTTATCAGCTTTGAATCTACTGCAATATACTTCAGAAAGTCTTACATAATTTTCTGTTTTGAACAGAAAAATAATAGAATAGTCAACTCAGATAAAAGAAATATATCTAAATTTTTCATAAAAACAAATTTTTATTAAAACATATTTGACATATAATGTGTCTCAGTTTAAAGTATAACACTGGTTGACTTCATACAATAATAAATAGTAATGTGATTGCCACTGTAGCACTCTATCACATCATACAATTGTCATTTTATTCTCGTGGTAGGAATAGTTAAGATCTGGTCTCTTAGCAACTTGGATTATAATAAAAAGTTGGCTTTATCCAGTATAGTATGCATTAGATCTACAGAATTATTTATATATTAGTTTCAAATTAATACACTTAAACATCTCTCTAATTCTCCCACTCCTCAGCTCCTGGTAACCACCACTTTACTCTTTTTATGAGTTTGGCTTTCTGAGATGCACACGTAAGTTATGTCTTACAGTATTTGTCTTTATCTGACTTACCTCACTTAGCATAATGTCCTCAAGGTCAATCCATGTTGTCACAAATGGACTGATATCCTTATTTCTCACAATTGAATACATGCACCATACTTTTAACCTTTTATCCTTTGATGGTCACTTGGGTGCTTACATATTTCTGCTATTGTCACTAATGCTCCAACAAACACAGGAGTGCAGATATCCTTTTGCTAATCTGTCTTCATTTCCTTCTAGTATACACTCAGAAGCAGAATTGTGAGGTCATATGGTAGTTCTGTTTTTATTTGAGGAATCTCTACATTGTTATCCATACTGGCTGAACCAATTTTCATTCCTACCAACAGAGTTTTCTCCACATTCTCAGCAACATGTGTAATATTTTGCCTTCTTAATGACTGGCATTTTAACAGGTGTGAGATAATATTGACTTAATTTGCATTTCCCTAGGTAATGTGATGGCGAAGGCAATGGCAAGCCACTCTAGTACTCTTGCCTAGAAAATCCCATGGACAGAGGAGCCTGGTAGGCTGCAGTCCATGGGGTCGCTAAGGGTCGGACACGACTGAGCAACTTCACTTTCACTTTTCACTTTCACACTTTGGAGAAGGAAATGGCAACCCACTCCAGTGTTCTTGCCTGGAGAATCCCAGGGATGGGGGAGCCTGGTGGGCTGCCGTCTACGGGGTCACACAGAGTCGGACATGACTGAAGCGACTTAGCAGCAGCAGCAGCAGCTAATGTGAATATCTTTTCATGAGTCTATTGGCGATTTGGATTTTTTATCCTTTTAGTTCCTTAGCCCACTTTGCGATCATGTTGTTTGTACATTTATTAATATATTGCACTGTCAAAGTTCCTTATATATTTTGGATGTGTGTGCATGCTCAGTTGCTTCAGTCATGGCCAACTCTGTGACACTATGGACTGTAGCCCACCAGACTCCTCTGTCCATGGGATCCTTCAGGCAAGAATATTGGAGTGGGTTGCCATTTCCTCCTCCAGGGGATCTTTCCAATCCAGCAATCAAACTCAAGTCTCCTGCATCTCCTGCATTAGCAGGCAGATTCTTTACTGCTGAGCTACAAGTGAAGTCCATATATTTTGGATATTAACCCTTAATTTTTAAAAATTATATATTATGAATAATTTTCTTTGTGAGCACTGCTCAAAATTAATAGACTCAATCTGCATAAGAGGTTACTAAGGGCCACTGTTGGAACAACCAAAGTCACTAATGATCATTGGTAGTATACAGAAAACAAGTTCATGTATCACAACTCACTGCAGTGAAGAACTGCAGTTATACCACTTTTTCCCCATAGCTTTTGTAAGCAATAATAAGTCACACTAAACCTAAAAATGCCTATAATATAATAAAGAAATTGTGTGTGCTATATGAGAAAAGCATTGTAGACTGTACAAGAATCATTGTAAACTTTAATGGATACATAAGATGTGGTTGAGAGTACAGGAACTGTAAATCAGAACAGTCTGGGTCATTTAGATAAAACTTTACTAAGTAAACTAAGCTTTACATTGATTTAGGTCATACCTGAATGGTCTAGTGGTTTTCCCCACTTTCTTCAATTTAAGTTTGAATTTGGCAATAAGGAGTTCATGATCTGAGCCACAGTCAGCTCCCGGTCTTGTTTTTGCTGACTGTATAGAGCTTCTCCATCTTTGGCTGCAAAAAATATAATCAACCTGATTTGGGTGTTGACCATCCAGTGATGTCCATGTGCAGAGTCTTCTCTTGTGTTGTTGGAAGAGGGTGTTTGCTATGACGAGTGCGTTCTCTTGGCAAAACTCTACTAGTCTTTGCCCTGCTTCATTCAGTACTCCAAAGCCAAATTTGCTGTTACTCCAGGTGTTTCTTGACTTCCTACTTTTGCATTCCAGTCCCCTGGTTTTAGTAAAGGCAGAGGAACCAGAGATCAAATTGCCAACATCTGCTGGATCATCAAAAAAGCAAGAGAGTTCCAGAAAAACATCTATTTCTGCTTTATTGACTATGCGAAAGCCTTTGATTGTGTGGATCACAATAAACTGTGGAAGATTCTGAAAGAGATGGGAATACCAGACCACCTGACCTGCCTCTTGAGAAACCTGTATGCAGGTCAGGAAGCAACAGTCAGAAATGTACATGGAACAGACTGGTTCCAAATAGGAAAAGGAGTACATCAAGGCTGTATATTGTTACACTGCTTACTTAACTTATATGCAGAGTACATCATGAGGAACGCTGGGCTAGAAGAACCAAAAGCTGGAATCAAGATTGCCGGGAGAAAAATCAATAACCTCAGATATGCAGATGACACCACTCTTATGGAAGAAAGTGAAGAGGAACTCAAAAGCCTCTTGATGAAATTGAAAGAGGAGAGTGAAAAGGTTGGCTTAAAGCTCAACATTCAGAAAACGAAGATCATGGCATCTGGTCCCATCACTTCATGGGAAATAGATGGGCAAACAGTGGAAACAGTGTCAAACTTTATTTTGGGGGGCTCAAAAATCACTGCACATGCTGATTGCAGCCAGGAAATTAAAAGACGCTTACTCCTTGGAAGGAAAGTTATGACCAACCCAGATAGCATATTAAAAAGCAGAGACATTACTTTGCCAACAAAGGTCTGTCTAGTCAAGGCTATGGGTTTTCCATTGGTCATGTATGGTTGTGAGAGTTGGACTGTGAAGAAAGCTGATCGTCGAAGAATTGATGCTTTTGAACTGTGGTGTTGGAGAAGACTCCTGAGAGTCCCTTGGACTGCAAGGAAATCCAACCAGTCCATTCTAAAGGAGATCAATCCTGGGTGTTCATTGGAAAGACTGATGCTGAAGCTGAAACTCCAATACTTTGCCCACCTCATGCGAAGAGTTTACTCATTGGAAAAGACCCTGATGCTGGGAGGGATTAGGGGCAGGAGGAGAAGGGGACGACAGAGGATGAGATGACTGGATGGCATCACCGACTCGATGCACATGAATTTGAGTGAACTCCGGGAGTTGGTGATGGACAGGGAGGCCTAGTTTGCTGTGATTCATGGGGTCTCAAAGAGTCGGACACGACTGAGCAGCTGAACTGAACTGAACTGAACTGAACTGAAGCTTTACAATTAGAAAGAAAGGACTGTACCAAAGAGCAAAAATCAATAAGAATAATGGAATGGACAGAGTCAGTGTTTATAGAATTGGGTATGGCACTTGGAAAAGGGATGAAAAGTGTGATAACCAATACATGTTTTATTTCCTAGCTATCTGAGTTTATTTTCATTAAAACTGAATAATCCTCTCATTAATCTTTAGTGACCTCCATGCAATTCTAAGGTATTAACGTAACATATATGATATATGCTATTTTCAAACATTCACAGTGCTGAGTGCGTATACGAAAACTCTCTGATCAATGACAAATATCAGTTCAGTTTAGTTCAGTCTCTCAGTCATGTCTGACTCTTTGTGACCCTGTGAACTGTAGCATGCCAGGCTTCCTTGTATATCACCAATAACCAAAGATTATTCAAACTCATGTCCATCAACTCAGTGATGCCATCCAACCATTTCATCCTCTGTTGTCCCCTTCTCCTCCTGCCTTCAATCTTTCCCAGCATCAGGGTCTCATCCAAGGAGTCAGTTCTTTGCATCAGGTGGCCAAAATATTGGAGTTTCAGCTTCAGCATCAGTCCTTCCAATGAATATTCCGACTGACTTCCTTTAGGAGTGACTGGTTGGATCTCCTTGTAGTCCAAGGGACTCCAATACTACAGTTCAAAAGTATCAATTCTTCTGTGTTGAGCTTTCTCTATAGTCCAACTCTCACATCCCATACGTGACTATTGGAAAAACCATAGCTTTGACTAGATGGACCTTTGTTGGCAAAGTAATGTCTCTGCCTTTTAATATGCTCTCTAGGTTGGTCACACCTTTTCTTCCAAGGAGCAAGTGTCATTTAATTTCATGGCTTCAGTCAAAATCTGCAGTGATTTTGGAGGCCAAAAAAATGAAGTCTACCACTGTTTCGTTTCCCCATCTATCTGCCATGAAGTGATGGGACTGGATGCCATGATCCTAGTTTTCTGAATATTGAGTTTTAAGCCAACTTTTCACTCTCCTCTTTCACTTTCATTAAAAGGATCTTTAGTTCTTCACTTTCTGCCATAAGGGTGGTGTCATCTGTATATCTGAGGTTATTGATATTTCTCCCGTCAATCTTGATTCCAGCTTGTGTTTCATCCAGCTCAGATTTCACATCATGTACTCTGAATATAAGTTAAATAAGCAGGGTGACAATATACAGCCTTGACTTACTCCTTTCCTGATTTGGAAACAGTGTATTTTCCCATGCTCAGTTCTAACTGTTGCTTCTTGACCTGCATGCAGATTTCTCAGGAGGCAGGTCAGGTGGTCTGGTATTCCCATCTCTTTGAGAATTTTCCACAGTTTATTGTAATCCACACAGTCAAAGTCTTCGACACACTCAATAAAGCAGAAATGTTTTTCAGGAACTCTCTTGCTTTTTCAGTGATCCAATGGATGGTGGCAATTTGATCTCTGGTTCCTCTGTCTTTTCTAAATCCACCTTGAACATCTGGAAATTCACGGTTCATATACTGTTGAAGCCTGGCTTAGAGGATTTTGAGCATTACTTTATTAGCATGTGAAATGAGTGCAATTGTTCAGTAGTTTCAGCATTCTTTGGCATTGCCTTTCTTTGGGATTGGAATGAAAACTGTCCATTTCCACTCCTGTCCATTTCCACTGCTGAGTTTTCCAATTTTGCTGGCACATTTAGAACAGCACTTTCACAGCATCATCTTTTAGGATTTGAAATAGCTCAACAGGAATTCCATCACCTACTTTATTTGTATTAATGCTTTATTTGTATTGATGCTTGCTAATTAGGTTGGGGGAGGGAGGAGAAGGGGACGACAGACAATGAGATGGCTGGATGGCATCACCGACTCTGTGGACATGAGTTTGAGTGTACTCCGGGAGTTGGTGATAGACAGGGAGGCCTGACGTGCTGTGATTCATGGGGTCGCGGAGAGTCAGACACGACTGAGTGACTGAACTGAACTGAACTGAAGGGATTCCCTGGTAGCTCAGAGGGTAAAGAGTCTGCCTGCAATGCAGGAGACTTGGGTTCGATCCCTGGATCAGGAAGATCCCATGGAGAAGGAAATGGCAACCCACTCCAGTATTCTTGTCTGGAAAATCCCATGGACAGAGAAGCTTGGTAGACTACAGCCCATGGGATCGCAAAGAGTCGAACACGACTGAGTGACTTCACTTTCACTTTCTTAAGGCCCAGTTAACTTTGCATTCCCAGATGTCTGGCTTTAGGTGAGCAATCACACCATTGTGATATTTTGGGTCGTGAAGATCTTTTTTGTATAGTACTTCCATGTATTCTTGCCGCCTCTTAATATCTTCTGCTTCCATTAGGTCAGACCATTTCTGTCCTTTATTGTGTATGACAAATATATACTTACAAAAAAATATGATTTTAAGTTCATTTCAAGGATCTTTAAAAACTAATACTGACCTTATTTGAAACAATAGAAGAAATATAAGTACCTTAGAGTCATATACTATACTTTCACAAACTCATAGACAAACCTCTTCCAGTATTAACATCCTTCCTATAATTATCAAGAGTCTTGAGAATTCTGAGTTACAGATTTGAGGTCATAGAATCTGACATGTTACAGGAATGAATGTCTCTTAGAGTTTGTGCGTATATATCACAGGAGGTAAGAGCAAAAGACTGAAGGATAAGCTCTTCTTGTTTAAAAAAAAATACTTAAGGGAAATTTACATACATTTTAAATTAGATCTTCTATCTCCATAATTCCTATCTCAACAGGCAAGTGGAGATGACTGAGTATAACCAATCCTTGACAACAGAGTTTATCCTGATAGGATTTACAGATCATCCAGAGCTGAAGACCCTTCTGTTTCTGGTGTTCCTTACCATCTATTTGATCACCATGGTGGGAAATCTCGGCCTGGTGGTATTGATAGTTACAGAGCATTGTCTTCACACACCAATGTACATCTTCCTGGGGAATCTCGCTTTGATGGATTTCTGTTGCTCCAGTGCCATTACCCCAAAGATGCTACAGAACCTCTTTTCCAAAGACAGAATGATTTCTCTGTACGAATGCATGGTACAATTCTATTGTCTCTGCCTTGCTGAAACTACAGATTCCTTTCTCCTGGCAGCAATGGCCTATGATCGCTATGTGGCCATCTGCAAACCACTGCAGTACCACACCATGATGTCAAAGAAACTCTGCATTCAGATGACCACAGGGGCCTATATAGTTGGAAACTTGCATCCCATGATTCAAGTAGGGTTTCTGTTTAGACTAACTTTCTGTAGGTCTAATCAAATCAACCACTTTTTTTGTGATGTCCTTCCATTATACAGACTCTCCTGTGTAGACACTGATATCAATGAATTAATGTTATTTATCATTGCAGGGTCACTTTCAATCTTCACTATTATCATAGTAATAATCTCTTACCTTTTCATCATTTTCATGATTTTAAAAATGAAATTCAAAGAGGGAAAAGGCAAAGCCTTATCTACGTGTGCATCCCACTTTCTCTCTGTCTCAATATTTTATGGTTCCCTTCTCTTCATGTATGTGCGACCAAATTCAGTTAATGATGAAGATAAAGATATACCCCTTGCTATTTTTTATACTCTAGTTATTCCTTTATTAAACCCTTTTATTTATAGTCTAAGAAATAAGGATGTAATAAATGCTATGAAAAAAAGTATGAAAATGTTATCAGTTCAGTTCAGTCACTCACTTGTGTCTGACTCTTTGCGATCCCATGGACTGTAGCACATCAGGCCTCCCTGTTCACCAATTCACGGAGCTTACTCAAACTCATGTCCATCGAGTCGGTGATGCCATCCAACCACCTCATCCTCTGTCGTCCCCTTCTCCTCCTGCCTTCAACTTTTCCCAGCATTGGAGTCTTTTCCAATGAGTTAGTTCTTTGCATCAGGTGGCCAAAATATTGGAGTTTCAACTTCAGCATCAGTCCTTCCAATGAATATTCAGGATTGATTTCCTTTAGGATGGACTGGTTGGATCTCCTTGCAGTCCAAGGGACTCTCAAGAGTCTTCTCCAACACCACAGTTCAAAAGCAACAATACTTCAGTGCTCAGCTTTCTTTATAGTCCAACTCTCACATCCATACATGACTACTGGAAAAACCATAGCATTGACGAGATGGGCCTTTGTTGGTAAAGTAATGTCTCTTCTTTTTAATAGTCTGTCTAAGTTGTTTATAACTTTCCTTCCAAGGAGTAAGCATCTTTTAATTTCATGGCTTCAGTCACCATCTGCAGTGATTTTGGAGACCAAAAAAATAAAGCCAGCCACTGTTTCCATTGTTTCCCATCTATTTGCCATGAATTGATAGGACCAGATGCCATGATCTTAGTTTTCTGAATATTGAGTTTTAAGTCACTGTTTTCACCCTCCTCTTTCACTTTCATTAAGAGGCTCTTTAGTTCTTCTTCACTTTCCTCCATAAGGGTGGTGTCATCTGCATATATGAGGTTATTGATATTTCTCCCGTCAATCTTGATTCCAGCTTGTGCTTCTTCCAGCCCAGCGTTTCTCATGATGTACTCTGCATATAAGTTAAATAAGCAGGGTGACAATATACAGCCTTGATGTACTCCTATTTGAAAACATCCTGTGAATAATTGTTTTCAATCTGCCCAAACCTTTTCTTCAAAATCAAAGAATACTGAAGAAGTGGGAAATGGTCATTTTGTATATAAAATATTAAATTACTAAAAAATGATGTTGTATGAGTCAAACGAACAAGTTCAGATAACAGAGATTCTGCTAAAATGTATTTCAAACTCTAAGCTAACAGGTCCCATAAGGGGTAAATAGATTAGTAACAGATTGTTAAATAATTGCTAGAGCTACTCTATGACCCAGAAACCCCACCTGGGCATATATCTGGAAAAGACAAAAGCTCATTCAGAAAGATGCATGTACCCCAGTGTTCATGGAAGCACTATTTACAGTAGCCAAGATATGGAAATAACTCAAGTGCTCAGTAACCTATGATTGGTTTAAGAAGACGTGGCCAAAGTGCCAAAGGTGTAGAATTTAAGAAATCATTTTCATGCGAGAATTCTCACAGCCTAAACACTCAAGAGATGAACCAATGCCACAGAGCAAATTACATTAAACTAAAGCTGTTTAAGTTACAAAATAATAACTACTACTACTATTATTATTCTTGAGGTCACAAATTGTGTCATGATGTAATTAGTTAACCAGTTTCAAAATACAATGAGTTAACAATTTTCAACAAATGCTGGGAATAAAATTCACTACGTGTGAAGTTTGCCTCCTTTTAATATTCTTGGCAATATCATGGAAACTCAAGGTATAATTTTACAAAACCTCTCATATCTCAAGTTCTCAAATATTAATCCCTTTTTGAACAACACTGTGTGACAAGTAAACTGTATGTTTCAATTTTACTCTCTATTTTGAGTTTGTTCAAGAGACTATGCTTGAATGTGAAATCAATCTACTCTCTAATCAAGAACATTTTCCTCTTTAGTGTTAGTCAGTTTTCTCTCAAGTTCTCTGAAATAGAGTATATGAAAATATTAGTGACTTATCAATCTGTAGTTTTAAGATGATTCTATTTATATTGACATGTTTATGGATTTTATATTTTCATGTAGTTTGGTTGTCATTTACACCATCATATATGACAGTGGAATTCCTAAATATATTAAAAAATACAGGTTTTTCTCTCTGATATCATTACATGCCTTGCTTGTTATTTATTAGGAATACCATTAAACTGGACTGACTCAAAAGTAAGTATCAATACATGCATAGCATTAATAAAAGCTGCAGGTGCTGTTTGAATAAAAATAAGGCAGGAACAGTAAAAACTTAAATATCTTAGCAATATTTATTGATTCTTATATGTGCAATTGGGCTTCCCCAGTGACACAGCATGTAAAAAATCAGCCTGAAATACAGGAGACACAGGAAATGCGGGTTCGATCCCTGGGTCGGGGAGATCCTCTGGAGGGCATGGCAACCCATTCTTGCTTGGAGAATCTCATGGACTGAGGAACCTGGTGGGCTACAGTCCAAAGGGTCGTAAAGAGTCAGACATGACTGAACAACTAAGCATGCACACACATGTGCAATATAAAAGAAAAAAAAATATTGACAACTTACTATCTTCTAAGTGCTAAGGTAGGCATTTCATATATATTACTTACCAATTTACTGGATGTGATTTTTCATGTTTTTCCTCAGCAGAAATCTCATACTTTGCAATATTTAAGAGTTTGCCCAAGTTCATTCAGGTCATGGAAATCAGAGAGAATTTGAATCAATACTACGTCTTCCCAAACAAGCTTAGGCGTTCAGAAAATGGAAATACTAGTAGCTTGGGGTATTCACTTTTTAACTAGCATAAGAAATAACCTATGCCTTAAAAAGAAACAGGAAAAAGTCGATATTTGTGGAAAACATGAATGAGTATGAAACCATAGTCAATGTTTATGGAAATGAGTGTGGTATTGCGAACGGGGGATGAGGGAGGTGAACCATGGCATGGAGTCAGAAAGCTGATGAAACTAATGATGAGAGCTGTTAAGTGAATATGGGGAAAGAGCAGGGAAGTGGGTCAGGTTACTACTTCTCTTATATGCCATCCTAAGGAATCTGAATTTATCTTCAAGCCATCAGCCACTGAAGTCTTCCAGAAGCAAAGTAATATGATTATACATTTCAGAAATCTGTTCTTGCAATTGGTTGAAAGTTCTGAAGCAAGGAGACAAACTTTAACAAATCATATATTCAATGAGGAGAACTGAAACTGGAGAATACTGTGAAAGGAGAGATGTTCACAGATATGAGCAACATTTTAAAGAGAAAACAGTAAATTGTACCTGTTGAGGAATAAAAATGAAGGTCTATTTTCTTCCTAGGACTATCAAACATGACATAACTGATTTAAGATCACGAATACTTAGCAAGGTACCTAACACATTAGGCCATTCAATAAATATTTTTTTCAATATATTTTAATTGTGTAAGTTATGTTCAGTTCAGTCACCAAGTCATGTCCGACTACTTGCAACACCATGAACCACACCATGTCAGGCCTCCCTGTCCATCACCAACTCCAGGAGTTTACCCAAACTCATGTCCATTGAGTCGGTGATGCCATCCAACCATCTCATCCTCTGTCATCCCCTTCTCCTCCTGCCTTCAATCTTTCCCAGCATCAGGGTCTTTTCAAATGAGTCAGCTCTTCACATCAGGTGGCCAAAGTATTGGAGTTTCAGCTTCAGCATCAGTCCTTCCAATGAACACCTAGGACTAATCTCCTTTAGGATGGACTGGTTGGATCTCCTTGCAGTCCAAGGGACTCTCAGGAGTCTTCTCCAACACCACAGTTCAAAAGCATCAATTCTTCGGCACTCAGCTTTCTTTATAGTCCAACACTCACATCCATACATGACCACTGGAAAAACCATAGCCTTGACTAGATGGACATTTGTTGACAAAGTAATGTCTCTGCTTTTCAATATTTGTCTAGGATGGTTATAACTTACCTTTGAAGGAGTAAGCATTTTTTAATTTCATGGTTGCAATAACCATCGGCAGTGATTTTGGAACCCAGAAAAACAAAGTCAGCCACTGTTTCCCCATCTATTTGCCATGAAGTGATGGGACCAGATGCCATGATCTTAGTTTTCTGAATGTTGGGTTTTAAGTCAACTTTTTCACTCTCCTCTTTGACTTTCATCAAGAGGCTCTTTAGTTCTTCTTCACTTTCTGCCATAAGGGTGGTGTCATCTGCATAGCTGAGGTTATTGATATTTTTCCCAGCAATCTTGATTCAAGCTTGTGCTTCCTCCTGCCCAGTGTTTCTCATGATGTACTCTGCATATAAGTTAAATAAGCAGGGTAACAATATACAGCCTTGACATACTCCTTTTCCTATTTGCAACCAGTCTATTATTTCATGTTCAGTACCAAGGGAACATTTCATGCAAAAATGGGCTCAATAAAGGACAGAAATGGTATGGACCTAACACAAGCAGAAGATATTAACAAGAGGTAGCAAGAATACACAAACTGTACAAAAAAGTTCTTCATGACCCAGATAATCATGAAGGTGTGATCATTCACCTAGAGTCAGGCATCCTGGAATGTGAAATCAAGTGGTCCTTAGGAAGCATCACTACAAACAAAGCTAGTGGAGGCGATGGAATTCCAGTTGAACTATTTCAAATCCTAAAAGATGATGCTGTGAAAATGCTGCACTCAATATGCCAGCAAATTTGGAAAACTCAGCAGTGGCCACAGGACTGGAACAGGTCAGTTTCCATTCCAATCCCAAAGAAAGGCAATGCCAAAGAATGCTCAAACTACTGCACAACTGCACTCCTCTCACATGCTAGTAAAATAATGCTCAAAATTCTCCAAGCCAGGCTTCAGCAATACGTGAACCGTGAAATTCCAGATGTTCAAGCAGGTTTTAGAAAAGGCAGAGGAACCAGAGATCAAATTCCCAACAACCGATGGATCATTGAAAAAGCAACAGAGTTCCAGAAAAACCTCTATTTCTGCTTCATTGACTATGCCAAAGCCTTTGACTGTGTGGATCACAGTAAACTATGGAAAATTCTTAAAGAGATGGGAATACAAGACCACATGGCCTGGCTCTTGAGAAACCTGTAAGCAGGTCAGGAAGTTAACATGTAACAATATTATTATTTTTATTTTCATGAATTAATAAATACATTTTAATTTCTTTGTTTAAATTTTAATACTGTAAATAATGATAGATTTAACCCACATAAACAATGGTGTTTATGTCCTAAGACACTTTGCAAACAAAAGGGAATCTAGATAGAAAAATTCTGTATTAGATGGATATTGTACCTCCTGTGTCACCCTCTGTTTTACTCAACATTTTCAGTTTTAAGGCTTGAATGCACTAATTTTGTTACCTTTTTCTAAGAGTACCACAATTTTTGTCTTTATTTCTGCACAATCAATCCCAGCCCTTAACATTGCTGAATCCCAGAGGTCTGTTAAGGAAGAATATGTGATTTATTTGGGGCTAAGGCAAAAGGGTGTTTTAATGGAAGTTTCTGAGGAAATATGTATCTTTTATTTTAAAATAGATCCACAAAATAGGTAGCGTTTCTCCCTCTTAATGCCATGCTGTGTGGATATGATATTCAGCAGTTGGGGTGCATTTTGCCATCCCAGTTGGCACAGTGGTGTAGAATCCGCCTACCAATGTAGGAGACACAAGAGACAAGTGTTTGATCCCTGGGTCCAGAATATTCCCTGGAGAGGGAAATGACAACCCACTATAGTATTCTTACCTGGAAAATCCCATGGACATAGAAGTCTGGCAGGCTACAACCCATGGGGATGCAAAGAGCTGGACACTACTGAACACGCAGGAATATAGGCCAAGATGGTAACCAGCTTGGAGATGAAGTCAACACACAATGAAGGGCAAAGCTGAGGAAATCACAGAGAAACAGATTCAGAGAAATTGGAATAAACCATTCTGCTGAACATATAATCTAAAAGATCTTAATGTTTAAGCTTATTTGGAAAAGATGCTCTATTTACAAATGAATCGTAATTGAAAAATTCATATTTCTTACTTTATCTCTCATTTACCTCTGTGTGTGTATGTACACGCATGCATTCAGTCATGTCTGACTCTTTGTGACCCCACGGAATGTAGCCTACTATGTTCCTAGTCCACGGAATTTTCCAGGCTTGAATACTGGAGTGGGTTACCATTTCCTTCTCCAACAGATCTTCCCAACTCAGGAATCAAATCGCATCTCTTGTGTCTCATGCATTGGCTCAGCCGTTTCAGACTCTTTACGACCCAATGGATCCAGGACATGACTGTATAGTAGAACTTCCCTGGTGGCTCTGACAGTAAAGCATCTGCCTACAATGCAGGAGACCTGGGTTCAATCCCTGGGTCAGGAAGATCCTCTGGAGAACGAAATAGCAACCCACTCCAGTACTCTTGCCCAGAAAATCCCATGCACGGAGGAGCCTAGTAGGTTACAATCCAAGGGGTCGCAAAGAGTTGGACACGACTAAGCGACTTCACTTTCACTTTCATACAGTCATGGAATTCTCCAGGCCAGAATACTGGAGTGGATAGCCTGTCCCTTCTCCAGGGGATCTTCCCAACCCAGGAATTGAACCCAGGTCTCCGGCATTGCAGGCTGATTCTTTACCAGCAGAGCCACTGCAGGTGGATTCTTTACCAACTGATCTATCAGGGAAACCCCATGCATTGGCAGGCGAGTTCTTTACCAGCTGAACCACGTGGTGCTAGTGGTAAAGAATCTGCCTGCCAATGCAGGATGTAAGAGACGCAGTTTCTATCCCTGGGTTGGAAAGATCCCCTGGAGCAGGAAATGGCACCACACTTCAGTAGTGTTGCCTGGAAAATTCTATGGGCAGAGGAGACTGGCAGGTTACAGTCCGTGGGATTCCAAAGAGTCGGACATAAGCGACTCAGCACACATTCTCTTGTTTACAAATAACTTTTTACCTGCATCCATTCAACTATTCAGCACGAATATTTCATGTCACCTTTATGACACTATTTTCATTTCGTATAACTTCACTTAAAAGTATCTGAAGGGCAGAGATGTTCCATGATCTATTCACAGAAATACTAAGGTGGACCTCAGGAATCAAACCAAGGCTATCTGGTTCCATAATCCATGTTCTTAGCAACTAAATCATACTATACATAGCATGAAAAAGTAAAGGTAGTATGAGAGGATAATTTTTGAGATTATCTAACATTACACGCAAAAATAAATGCAAAATGGATTAAAGACCTAAATGTAATGCTAGATACTATACAATTTCTAGAAAAAAACACAGACAGAACACTACAACATAAATCACAGCTTTTTGGATCTGTCTCCTAGAGTAATTGAAATAAAAACAACAGTAAACAAGTGGGACCTAATTAGCAGTTTTGCACAGCAAATGAAACTATAAACAAGATGAAAAGAATATCCATAGAATAGGAGAAAATATTAGCAAATGATGTCACCAATAAGAGCTTAATCTCCAAAATTCACTAACGGCTCATACAGCTCAAAATCAAAAAGAAATTCAAATCCAATAAAAAAATAGAAAGAAGATCTAAACAGACATTTACCCAAAGAAGATATACATATGGCCAAAAGGCACACGAAAAGATACTCATTATCTTTGCAATAATTTTCATTGCTAATTATTAGAGAAATGGAAATCAAAACTACAATGAGGTTTAACCTCACACTTCTCAGAACAGTCATCATCAAAATGTCTACAAATAATAAAAGCTGGAGAAAGTGTGGAAAAAAGGAAACCATCCTATTATACTGGTGGGGATGTAAATTGGTACAGTCACTATGGAAAACAATATGGAGGTTCCTTTAAAAACTAAAAACAGCACTACTATATGATCCTGCAATCCACTCCTGGGCATATATCCAGAGAAAGCCATTTAAATTTAAAACCATCTAATCTAAAAAGACACACGCACCCCAGGATTTACTGCGGCACAATATACAATAGCCAAGACACGGAAGCAACCTAAATGTCTATACACAAAGGAATGGATAAAGAAGATGTGGTACATATATCCAACAGCCAAAGAATGAAATAATGCCATTTATAGAAACATGGATGGACCTGGAGTTTATTGTACTAAGTGAAGTAAAACAGAGAAAGACAAAAATCACATGTTTTATTAAAATGATACAATAAACTTATTTACAAAACACAAACAGACTTACAGACTCAGATAACAAACTTAGGGTTACCAAAGGTGAAATGTGGGGGAGTTTGGAATTGACCTAAATATATACTACTATATAGGGCTTCTGTATGGAGAAGGCAATGGCACCCCACTCCAGTACTCTTGCCTGGAAAATCCCATGGGCGGAGGAGCCTGGTAGGCTGCAGTCCATGGGGTCGCTAAGAGTCGGACATGACTGAGCAACTTCACTTTCCCTTTTCACTTTCATGCATTGGAGAAGGAAATGGCGAGCCACTCCAGTGTTCTTGCCTGAAGAATCCCAGGGACAGGGGAGCCTGGTGGGCTGCCATCTATGGGGTTGCACAGAGTCGGACACGACTGAAGTGACTTAGCAGCAGCAGCAGGGCTTCTATATAGGGCTTCCCTCATAGCTCAGTTGGTAAAGAATCTACCTTCAGTGCAGGAGACCCCGATTCGATTCCTGGGGCAGGAAGATTCATTGGAGAAGGAACAGTCTACCCACTCCAGTGTTCTTGGGCTTTCCTTGTGGCTCAGTTGGTACAGAATCCACCTGCAGCGTGGGAAACATGGATTCGATCCCTGAGTTCGGAAGATCCTCTGGAGGAGGGAAAGGCTACCCACCCCAGTATTCTGGCCTGAAGAATTACATGGACTGTACAGTCCACAGGCTCACAATGAGTCAGACACGACTGAGCGACTTTCACTCACTCACTGACACTACTATATTAAATAGGAACCTTCTGTATAGCACAAGGAACTCTGCTCAGTAATCTGTAGTAACCTAAATGAGGAAAGAATTTGAAAAAGATTAGATACATGTATATGTATAACTGAATGACTCTGTTGTACACCTGAAACTAACACAACGTTAATCAATCAAACTACAATATAAAATAAAATAGTTACACATAAAAATGATAAAAATAAAATGGGTTGTAAATTAAAACCAAAAAAAAAAAAAAAAAACCTTACTACTCTCCTATTGGAAGCCACAAGAAGATGAGGAATGTATAAGTAGGTGAAATATATAAACAGATGAGATAATCTGGGGAAAACTCCAGATTGAAAGAAGATGGAAGTCAAGTAAAGGGCTGAGGGCAACAGAAGCATTTTTAAGGCAAAGAGAGAAACATGACCCAGCATTAAAGACTGAGATGGAATACGGAGCAAGACAAAAGCAGTATGTTTTATCACAGAACCAAAGGTGAAGACTTTCAGTAGTACCAAACACCAGAGCTTGGTTAGGCAGATAATTAGATGCTCTCTGCAATTGCCATTTAGCATTGGCTTTGACCTTACTGAGAGAGAGGGGGTTCAGGGAATTAGTAGAGAAGAACTCAAATAGAACAATTTCCAATCTATTTTCCATGCCCTGTACAATACCTTAAGTGTCACCTATATCAAGTGTGCATAAACTTCAGCTAAAGTTATTAACTATCTACTTTTTAATTGGGTCCTGCTATTTCAGGCTTCCAGGACTTATCATATGCTTCCATTCTGTGGATGCTTTTTCCTGTGTGCTTCACATATGATAATTCTACTTATTCTGTAAAGTTCATCTGAAATGATACTTCCAATGAAAAAAAATCTTTTTTCCTCTGGGTCTCTATTCATTTTCTTCACCATATTTTCATATAGCATATTAACACTTCTATATCACAGATTGAGTTGTCTGCTAGTTACCAATGTAACCATTTTTCTCCCCACCAGATTATGAGCTTCTTATCAGGAGCCATTTCTAAAATCTAAGAAGTCCTTGTACTCTGCTCATTCTACCAAAAGTCTCTTCTAACATCCTGTATACTGTAAATACTTGATTAAGTTTAAACAGAACTGAAATTTGAAAAATAAAGCAGCTTATATTAATGATCCAGCTCATTATGTTGTCAGGAGCCCAAAAGTCATAAGACATGATTGGTAACTTATATGGGCTTCCCAAGTGACCCAGTGGTAAAGACTCTGCCTGCCAATGCAGGAGACATAAGAGACGCAGGTTTGATCCCTGTGTTGGGAAGATCCCCTGGGGAAGGGAAAGGCTACTCACTCCAGTATTCTGGCTTGGAGAATTCCATGGACAGAGAAGCCTGGCAGGCTACAGTCCATGAGGTCACAAAGAGCTGGACATGGTTGAGCGACTGAGCACACAAACACACACGTTGATATTTATTCAATACTTTTACAATCAAGGCATATGCAATCCATATTTGATAAAATGGTAAATACATTACAAAAGCAAATAATTATCACAGAGGCCAGCAAAAGGAAAATCCTTTTTTAATGTAGAGTACTTAAATGTCCTCAAGGAGGAGATCTGATTTGAGAACAAAAATGAGTAGGTCTAGGGTGAAAGAGAGTGAGAAGATATTTTAAATGAGGAAGTAAAAAGCAAATTAATGAAGCAGGTGTATAAGAGGAAGAGTAAAGGGATGCACATGGCCAACTGCCCTGATCTGAGAGGAAGAAAGCAAGGTGAGAGGCAAGATGCAGACTGTGGAACATCTGGGATGACAAAACAAGGAAAAACTGTTTGAAAGCTAATCAAAGATCCTTACAAATACTTGAGCAAGGAAGTATTATCATTTCTTTCATTCATCAGATAAGTATTTGTTGAGCACTACAAAGTACCATGTATCTATTCAAGTGTTAGAAATAAAGGAATGAACATAACCAAGACATCTCTTTCCTCTTAAAACAACAGAGATTAAAGGAGGAGTGACTGATTATAGACATGCTGAGCACTGAAGAATTGATGCTTTCGAATGTGGAGCTGGAGAAGACTCTTGAGAGTGCCTTGGACAACAAGGAGATGAAACCAGTCTATCTTAAAGGAAATCAACCCTTAAATATTCACTGGGAGTACTGATGCTGAAGCTGAAGCTCCAATAGTATGGCCATCTGACGTGAAGACTTGACTCACTGGTAAAGACACTGAAGCTAGGAAAGATTGAAGGCAAAAGAAGAAAAGGGGGCTTCAGAGGATGAAATGATTCAATAGCATCAGCTACTCAATGGACATGAATTTGAACAATCTCCAGGAGAGTGAAGGACAGAGGAGCCTGGGATGTTACACAGTCCCTTGTTGTCGTTCAGTTGCTCACTCCTTTCTGACTCTGTGATCCCATGGACTGCAACTCTCCAGGTTTCCCTGTCTTTCACCATCTCCCAGAGTTTGTATTCAGTTCAGTTCAGCCGCTCAGTCATGTCTGACTCTTTGTGACCCCATGAATCAGCACGCCAGGCCTCCCTGTCCATCACCAACACCCAGAGTTCACTCAAACTCATGTCCATTGAGTCGGTGATGCCATCCAGCCATCTCATTCTCGGTCATCCCCTTCTGCTCCTGCCCCCAATCCCTCCCAGCATCAGAGTCTTTTCCAGTGAGTCAACTCGTCGCATGAGGGGGCCAAAGTATTGGAGTTTCAGCTTCAGCATCAGTCCTTCCAATGAACACCCAGGATTGATCTCCTTTAGAATGGGCTGGTTGGATCTCCCTGCAGTCCAAGGATTCTCAAGAGTCTTCTCCAACAGTTCTAAAGTATCAATTCTTTGGCGCTCAACTTTCTTCAGAATCCAACTCTCACATCCATACATGACCACTGGAAAAACCATAGCCTTGACTAGATGGACCTTTGTTGGCAAAGTAATGTCTCTGCTTTTGAATACGCTGTCTAGGTTGGTCATAACTTTCCTTCCAAGGAGTAAGCGTCTTTTAATTTCATGGCTGCAATCACCATCTGCAGTGATTTTGGAGCCCCCAAAAATAAAGTCTGACACTGTTTCCACTGTTTCCCCATCTATTTCCCATGAAGTGATAGGACCAGATGCCATGACCTTAGTTTTCTGAATGTTGAGCTTTAAGTCAACTTTTTCACTCTCCTCTTTCACTTTGATCAAGAGGCTTTTGAGTTCTTCAACATCCGCTGGATCATGGAGAAAGCAAGAGAGTTTCAGAAAAACATCTATTTCTGCTTCATTGACTATGCCAAAGCCTTTGACTGTGTGGATCACAATAAACTGTGGAACATTCTGAAAGAGATGGGAATCCCAGACCACCTGACCTGCCTCTTGAGAAACCTGTATGCAGGTCAGGAAGCAACAGTTAGAACTGGGCATGGAACAACAGACTGGTTCCAAATAGGAAAAGGTGTACGTCAAGGTTGTATATTGTCACCTTGCTTATTTAACTTATATGCAGAGTACATCATGAGGAACGCTGGGCTGGAAGAAGCACAAGTTGGAATCAAGATTGCTGGGAGAAATATCAATAACCTCAGATATGCAGATGACACTACCCTTATGGCAGAAAGTGAAGAGGAACTCAAAAGCCTCTTGATGAAAGTGAAAGAGGAGAGTGAAAAGGTTCGCTTGAAGCTCAACATTCAGAAAACAAAGATCATGGCAACTGGTCCCATCACTTCATGGGAAATAGACGGAAAAACAGTGGAAACAGTGCCAGACTTTATTTTTTTGGGCTCCAAAATCACTGCAGATGGTGATTGCAGCCATGAAATTAAAAGACGCTTGCTCCTTGGAAGGAAAGTTATGACCAACCTTGATAGTATATTAAAAAGCAGAGACATTACTTTGCCAACCAAGGTCCGTCTAGTCAAGGCTATGGTTTTTCCCGTGGTCATGTATGGATGTGAGAGTTGGACTGTGAAGAAAGCTGATCGCCGAAGAATCGATGCTTTTGAACTGTGGTGTTGGAGAAGACTCTTGAGAGTCCTTTATACTGCAAGGAGATCCAATCAGTCCATTCTAGAGGAGATCAATCCTGGATGTTCACTGGAGGGACTGATGCTAAAGCTAAAGCTGCAATACTTTGGCCACCTCATGCGACAAGTTGACTCACTGAAAAAGACTCTGATGCTGGGAAAGGTTGGGGGCGGGAGGAGAAGGGGACGACGGAGAATGAGGTGGCTGGATGGCATCACCGACTCTGTGGACATGAGTTTGAGTGTACTCCGGGAGTTGGTGATGGACAGGGAGGCCTGGCGTGCTGTGATTCATGGGGTTGCGGAGAGTCGGACAAGACTGAGCGACTGAACTGAACTGAACTCACTTTCGGCCATAAGGGTAGCGTCATCTGCATATCTGAGGTTATTGATATTTCTCCCAGCAATCTTGATTCCAGCTTGTGCTTCTTCCAGCCCAGCGTTCCTCATGATGTACTCTGCATATAAGTTAAATAAGCAGGGTGACAATATACAACCTTGACGTACTCCTTTTCCTATTTGGAACCAGTCTGTTGTTCCATGTCCAGTTCTAACTGTTGCTTCCTGATTAGGTGGCCAAAATATAAGTGCTTCAGCTTCAGCATCAGTCTTTCCAATGCATATTCAGAGTTGATTGCCTTTAGGATTAACTGGTTTGATCTCCTTGCAGTCGAAGGGACTCTCAAGAGTCTTTTCTAACACCACAGTTTGAAAGCATCAATTCTTTGGCACTCAGTCTTCTTTACGGTCCAATTCTCACATTTGTACATGACTACTGGAAAAATCATAGTTTTGACTATACAGACTTTTGCCGGCAAAGTGATGTCTCTGGTTTTTAACGCACCGTCTAGGTTTGTTATAGCTTTCATTCCAAGGAGCAAGTATCTTATAATATCATGGCTGCAGTCACCACCTGCAGTGATTTTGGAGCCCAAGAAAATAAAGTCTGCCACTGTTTCCATTGTTTCCCCATCTATTTGCCATGAAGTGATGGGACTGGATGCCATGATCTTCGTTTTTTGAATGTTGAGTTTTAAGCCAGCGTTTTCACTCATATTTCACCTTCATCAAGAGGCTCTTTAGTTCCTCTTCACTTTCTCCCATAAGCGTGGTGTCATCTGCATACCTGAGTTATTGATATTTCTCCTGGCAATCTTGATTCCAGCTTGTGTTTCATCCAGCCCAGCATTTTGCATGATATGGTGGTGGATGTTTTTCTCTAAGTCGGTCCAAATCTTGTGACCTGCAGGACTGTAGCCTGCCAGGCTCCTATGTCCATGGGGATTCTCCAGGGAAGAATAGTGGAGTAGGTTGCCATTTCCTTCTCCAGGGGATCTTCTAGACCCAGGGATCGAACCTATTCTCCTGCATGGCAGGCAGATTCTTTATCGATTGAGCTACAAGGGAAGCCCCTTCGCATGATATACTCTGCATATAGTTTAAATAAGTCAGGTGACAATCTACAGCCTTGACATACTCCTTTCCCAATTAGGAACCTGTCTTTGTTTCATGTCCGGTTCTAACTGTTGCTTCTTGACCTGCATACAGGTTTCTGAGGAGGCGAGGTCAGGAGGTCAGGTGGTCTGGTATTCCCATCTCTAAGAATTTTCCACAGCTTGTTATGACCCACACAGTCAAAGCTTTTAGTGTAGTCAATGAAGCAGAAGTAGATGTTTTTTCTATGATCCAATGGATATTGGCAATTTGATCTCTGGTTCCTCTGCCTTTTCTAAACCCAGTTAGTACATCTGGAAGTTCTTGGTTCACGTACTGTTGAAGCCTAGCTTGAAGAATTTTGAGCATGACTTACCTAGCATGTGAAAGGAGTGCAATTGTGCAGTAGTTTGAATTGTGCTACACAGTGCATGGTGTCACAAACAGTTGGATACAACTTAATAACTGAACAACAACAAATAAGTATATAGCCT
Organism: Moschus berezovskii; assembly: GCF_049115385.1. Lineage (NCBI taxonomy): Eukaryota > Metazoa > Chordata > Mammalia > Artiodactyla > Moschidae > Moschus > Moschus berezovskii. The sequence goes on from NC_142460.1 coordinate 63,166,622, forward strand.
CCAGGAGAGTAATTATTAGAATAAAGGAGGAATCAGCATAATAAAGACAAAACACCTGGTAAAGACTTAAAAGAAAGAACAACTTTAGTAATTCATATCTGGGACTAAATTCAGTATGGTTTGAGGAGGACATGGGACCAAATTCAATTCACAGAGGGAAGAAGCTGATACTCTAGCTACATCTTCAACACCATTTAGTATCATTTCCAAATTAAATCATCTTTCATAAACAATATTAAGTCCATAAAATATTAATTACTTCAACAGAAGGTGAAACCAACCTGACTCTTCTGCTTATTTGACATTTTACAAAATGAAGGCAGAGAATTGTAAAAATGAGGTTAGCTACCTAAGATTCAGCAAGCTGACCTCAAATTACCTTGGTGACTTTAATGAAGGTCTTTTACTTTAACCTAATTTTTTTCACAGGTCATCTTTAATTAACTTTTGGTAGCTAGATCATAGTGACCTAATCTCCCCACAGAAACACAATGAAATAATTACAAGGAAATCCCTTTAGCATCTGATGGAAATTTTAAATTTGTGTTGTATGAAAAATAATTACTGATGCTAACCTATTAGTAGTCTCCCAGATATTTATTCCTTTAATCCCAAGTGTTTTAGAGACTAAGGTTTATATTCTGAAATTCTAGTAGACCTAACACCAGAAAGCAAATAACTAGGCGTTACATAAGATTTCTCAGTGAAATCTAGGTAAGAAGAAATTTCTATTTTACTTTTGCTTTTATTTATGTTTCTATTTTACTTTTAATATTAACATAAATTAACTTTTATTTTTTAATTATTAAACATTTTTGTTATTGCACGATTTCAACTATTTAGTTATCATCCTAGCTATTTCCAAAACTGAAAACTAACGGAATGAGGGTGAAAAAGTTTATTGCAACTTATGCCGACCTCTCTGATTACAAGGTAAAACTTCAAAATATACAGGTAAAGACAGAATATAATTCGGTTATATAATTCAGACCTGCAGTGTTCTTGCCTGGAGAATCCCAGGGACAGAGGAGCCTGGTGGGCTTCCGTCTATGGGGTCACACAGAGTCGGACACGACTGAAGTGACTTAGCAGCAGCAGCAGCACATAGAAAGCTATTTCTATCTTGGCTGAATAATAAAGTGGCATATATTTAATAATTTTAAGACAAAAAATAAATAAAACTTTCAGCCAGTTCCCATAGTTTGAAATTGAAATAAACCATTTTGACCATAGAATTTATATGATTAGACACTCAGTCAATATGTCTTGTAGGTTACTAAAGCTCTTTAAAAAAAAACAAAATTTGTTCTCACTTCTCTAAGTCTTAGGAAACTAAAGTAGAAAAGCGTGGCTTACTTTAATTTACTTTTAATGTACTATTACATACTTCAGAAAATCTTACATAACTTTCTTAGGAAACAGAAAAGTGTAGGCATGTTAATTCAGATAAAAGATACACAGATACATCTAAGAAAGAATTTTGATACTATCCTTTGCAAACTTTTTCAAAATTAAATCTCAACTTGCAGATACCAAGTAGTTCATTAAGGATCATTGGTAGGATACTAAAAACAAGTTCACCCATCCCAGGTCACTGAACTGAAGGTAGGACTGGAATCAATCATGCTTTTTTCCCATAGCACTCAACAAATGCTTTTGAAGTATAAGTTACAGAATATCTCAAAATACCTATAATACAAAAGGAAAAATACACATACACATATGGAAAAAGCAAAGTTAGATTTTACACAAACAATTCTAGATTGTACTGGATATAAAAAACACTCTTGATTGTTCAAAAAAATGGAGACTGGTATAGTTTGGGACACTGAATAAACTTTATTATGTATTATTATAAAAAACTATGCTTTATATAAAGAAGAAACTTTGCTTATATAAAGCATATATTAAAAAAACTATGCTTTATCTTTATATAAAGATGTAGATTTCTAGGCACGTTCAAAGAGAATAATGGAAGCAGCATAACACTGTGAAAAGATATGAAAGAGATGAAAACCTATAAGTGCTATTTTCTTAGGTAATTTTCTTTAAAGATGAAAAGCCCTGTCCTTCATCCTTAGTGATTTCCACACATTCCTAAGATATAAATCAAACATATCTGTGTATGTTATTTAAAAAACTGCCTCTACTGGGAGAGTACATGAAAAATATCTGATTATATATATACACACACACACACACACACACACACACACACATTTGTTGTGTTCAGTCACTAAGTAATGTCCAACTCTGTGATCCCATGGACTGCAGCACACCAGGCTTTTCCCTGTCATTCACTATCTCTCAGAGTTTGCTCAAATTCATATCCATTGAGTCGGTGATGCCATCCAACCATCTCATCCTCTGTCACCCTGTTCTTCTCCTACCCTCAATCTTTCCCAGCATCGGGGTCTTTTCCAATGAGTTGGCTCTTCACATCAGGTGGCCAAAGTATTGGAGCTTCAGCTTCAGCATCAGTTCATTCAATGAACATTCAAAGTTGATTTCCTTTAGGATTGACTAGTTTGATCTCTTTGCTGTCCAAGGAACTCTCAAGGGTCTTCTCCAGCACCACAATTCGAAAGCATCAAATCTTCAGCGCTCAGCCTTATTTATGGACCAACTCTCTAATCTGTACATGACTGCTGGAAAAACCACAGTTTTGACTATATAGACCTTTACTGGCAAAGTGATGTCCCTGCTTTTTACTATACTGTCTAGCGATGACATAGCTTTTTTTCCAAGGAGCGAGTATCTTTTAATTGCATGGCTGCAGTCACCATCTATAGTGATTTAGGAGCCCAAGAAAATAAAATAAACTGTTTCCACCTTTTCTTCATCTATGTGCCATGAAGTGATAGGACCAGAAGCCATGATCTTATTTTTTTGCATGTTGAATTTTAAGCCAGCTTTTTTTACTCTTTTCTTTCACCTTCATCAAGAGGCTCTATAGTTCCTCTTCATTTTCTGCTATTAGAATGATATCATCTGCATATCTGAGGTTGTTTTTATTTCTTTCAGAAATCTTGATTTCAGCTTGTGATTCATCCAGCCCAGCATTTTGCATGACATACTCTGCATATAAGTTAAATAAGCAGGGTGATAATATATAGCCTTGACATACTTCTTTCCCAATTTTGAACCTGTCCATTGTTCACACATTAGAGAAGGAAATGGCAACCCACTCCAGTGTTCTTGCCTGGAGAATCCCAGGG